>NW_013670177.1:4773-8073 GCF_000517525.1 Limulus polyphemus
AATGGTATCATATCTGGAGAATATGGTGGGTGGGGGGAGAACTTCCCAAACCAACTCCATAATCTTGTGTTGCGTCAAACGTGACACATGTGGACGTGCATTGTCGTGGAGAAGAACACCTTTGCGATTGACGAATGAAGAGCGTTTCTGAAGAAGGGCTTGATTTAAACGTTCCAGTTGCTGACTATATATCTCTGCATTGACAGTTCGCTATGGATTGAGGAGTTCGAAATGAATAACTCCTTTGATGTCCCACCAAATGCAAAGCATCGCTTTCTACGGATGGAGTCCAGGTTTTTGGGTCGGAAGTGGTTTTTGTCTAGGACTGAGCCATTGTTTTTGGTGTTTAATATTCGCATAGGATTCATTTTTAATCACCAGTGACAATTCTGTCCAAAAATGGTTCACGTGCATTACGCGCCAGAAGAGACAAAGCAAAGTTCACTTGTTGGAAATGATGATCATCGGAGAGTTCATGAAGCACCAAAACACCTTCTTTATGGAGTTTTCCTATATTCCTTATATGTTTACGTATTGTTTCATGAGAGACATGCAATTTCAGAGCCATTTCACGAGTGTGTTGCCTTGGGTTTGACTCAACAAACTTCTTCAGAGCATCAATATCAATTCCCTGTCATCACAGTTTTAAGGCTAAAGTCACCTGAATGAAACTTGCTGAACCATTGTTGACACTTACGAACGTTCAAAATGTTTTTATAAAATTTTCTGAGATTCTTAAAAGGTAATTATTGAATACTATTCATCATGAGGCATGGTAAGTACCAATTGATTAAGAATTGTTGTTCTTGATTTAGAGCAAAGTGTACACATAGGCTATCTGTATTCTGTTCACCATGGTAATTCAAACCCCGGATTTTAGCGTTATAAATCTATAACATTTTACTAACCCATTGAGGGACGATTAAAAGATAATCATTAGATTTAGGTATCTCCATTCTTAAACTCTGAAAAATAAGAAAGGGTCTTCTTAGAAGGACATTTTTTTCCAAGATAAAAGTTTTAAGTATCCTCCAAAAAACTCAGGAAGTTCTGCTTAACGTAGATTAAGTTTATTATCAGAGAATCAAAACCAAACAGATTTACGAAACTAATAAGCTGGAGTACCCGGAAGTTATGTAAATTCGTGATTAATGAAAGGTTATCTTAGGATATGAAAAGTTACTTCCCTTATATTTCATTGTAAAAAAAATACAAAAACGCCCATAAAAACTGCAAAACACAAAATGTGAAACCGCAGTTTTGTATGTATGGACCGAACAAACATTCATACCAGATTTGGTGAAGATCCATCCACAGGGGGGGCGGAGTAGTGGTAAAAAACGAAAAAATGCCCATAAAAACCGCAAAACTGAAAGTTTCTATGTACCCTCGCATGGACCTCCATACCAACTTTGTTGAAGATCTATCAAAACCCTGCGAAGTGGTTACATAGACATACAACTGACAGTACTATTATATTTATATAGATACAAAATTAATATTAATAACAATATGTGGACCGAGTTTTCTACTGAGAAGTTCATAGAAATTCAGTTGAATTATCTTTCTAGGCCTAAAACGTATAACCAGCCAACAACAAATAATTGTTAGAAGCTTTGTTTGTGGCAGGTAACATTTTGTAAGCTGTCAGTCTTTGTTTAGGTTTATGGATTAAATATGCCTTAATATAAAGTCCTTACTAAAACAAAAACTCAAACATAATGACATTTGTTTAAAGTGAAATTCTAATCTGATGCTTGAAATTAAATACTCCGTTCTCTTCGAGGTATACACCATGCCACAGTACCTGCAGAAAAGATTTGGACGTCAACGTATCCGAGTTTACATATCTGTGTTATATCTACTGTTGTGGATCTTTACCCGGATTTCTGTAAGTTTTGATGTATTTGAGGAAGTAATCCGATGGAAACTGTTTGTAAATGTCATCATCAGGATAAAGTAAATATTGTCTTTTAAGAAAACAGCTAAATTAGTTGAAAATTTTAATCTTATAGTAGTTGAATCAGAATCTAGTAATGTTCTACGTCTGTACTTGAATAAGGTATATGCTGACGTATATAATGAAACACTAATTAAGGTATACTATATTTATATATATTTCTTAAGGATGAGGAAATGGGCTTCCCGCCTAACATTATGGATGTTATAAAGAAATTTCAATGATTATTTACACGTCTTTGTTCCAGTGTGGTATTATTGGGTGCTCAGATAACCTTCAGTTTAGTATAGCAACTGATCCAATGAGAGACTTGGTAGAATAAGAATTGTAGAATTAATCTGAATTACTGGCTTCACTGGATAGAGACTAGGCACAATGTAAGACAGTGGGAAGAATAATAAAAAAACTTTATTCAAGTCAATATACAACATTTCTCAGTAGGACAAATGTAAAAATCACATCTGAATATGTGAAGGTTTTGAACATAAATGAAAGGTCTAACTGTTATATAAATATCAAAATAGGGTAAATTCTCTTATGTTGCACTTGCCACTTATATTGTTTGGTCATCCAATGAGTAAAAGTAAGGAGGACACTGTCTCTATATGTTCGTAAACTCCACACAATATATTAATTAAAAGTACTAGACTAAAGAATTCTCCAGTGACACCCTCCATGAGAGAATAAGGGAACACCAAACACGAGAATTATCTTTGACAAAGCTAAAAATAAGGTCGCAATAGTTTATTAGTTGCGAAATATGCAAATGAATGCACTGCACGCGCCAGATGAGTGTCGGAGTGAGAAATTCTGAAACATCTGGTGAACAAGAAATGGTTATCTTTCTAAGCTAGAAGAGACTGAAATATGCGAAATTTTTACAGATACCATATTATTCTTATTATTTTAATGCTGACCCAAGCTGTACCTAACATGAAATTTTAAAGCCAATTAACTACCAAAAAGTAAAAAAAAAAAGAATCTGTGAATGAACTGTGTGACTTAATTATCTTATTTTTATCCCTGACAAACATACTTCTCACAAATACGTGTTTACGAGAGAGACAATCAAAAACTTTTCAAAAATTAATCAATAATTATGGTTACATAATTTATACTTTTTAACAAAATTCCTTAGCGTCTATGGCTCCTACATTGCCAGGTAAATGTATAATCCTTTCAAGGAAATTTAATGTAGCATACATTTCTGCTTTACACGATAATACTTTCTAGGATATTATATGCAAGAGCTTTATAACATAACACTACTACATAACACTACTCTATTATAGTTTATGTTGTAAAAACTATTGCTACATAACACTACTCTATTATAGTTT
>NW_013670177.1:8748-12696 GCF_000517525.1 Limulus polyphemus
TTTCCTTACACCACACTACTCTATTGTAACCTATCCTGTACGTTACTTTCCTTACACCACACTACTCTGTTGTAACCTATCCTGTATCTTAGTTTCCTTACACCACACTACTCTGTTGTAACCTATCCTGTATCTTAGTTTCCTTACACCACACTACTCTATTGTAACCTATCCTGTATCTTAGTTTCCTTACAACACACTACTCTGTTGTAACCTATCCTGTATCTTAGTTTCCTTACAACACACTACTCTGTTGTAACCTATCCTGTATTTTAGTTTCCTTACACCCCACTACTCTGTTGTATACTATCCTGTATCTTAGCTTCCTTACCCCACACTACTCTGTTGTATCCTATCCTGTATCGTAGTTTCCTTACACCACACTACTCTGTTGTATCTTGTCCTGTATCGTAGTGTCCTTACACCACACTACTCTGTTGTATCCTGTTTTCACCTCGTTATTGGAACTACATATTATTTTATAATTCTTTTCATCTGTAGTCCCATCACATTCTTGGTATAGATATGTGTCAGAGGAATTATCAGCAGATCCGCTTTTGTACGTTGCTCTAAACAACATACGGTTGATCCAACATAATCTTGTCCATATTGAAACAAACATTGATAAAGTGATGGGTTAAAAATGATAATATGCTGTTTGTTCTAGAACTAAGTTTTTTCAATGTCTTGTTGTATTATCACTTCTGCCATACGGTGGCCTTACTCAGCTGCTGATGTGCAAATCCCTGTGTATCAAATAAAAAGACTTCAGCCTCTCATTGTATTCTTGTGAACACTGTTGCACATCTACACTAACAGCAAACCATATGTCACATCCAAGGAGACCTGTATGTTTTGCTCAAGCATAATCAAGCATTTGACTACTATTATGTTGGATGATGCATCACCATAACTTACAGTTTGTATTACCTATTCTGCCAAGATGTCAGACTGAAGATGATATGGTGAAGTTCACATCTCCACCACCAATGTCACTAACAAAACTTGAAAAAAAAATCAACTGTTGAAGTTATTAGCTCTTAATTTCACATGAGACCTAGGAAACTGTGATCTTGTCATTTCGTCATAGGCTGGATTTAGTCTATGACTACTGCAAAGATGCATCGAGACTTCGTTATTTCTCACAATATGCCATGGAATTCCAACTGTATAAACGCAAATAACACTGAATGGCTTTAGTTTCAAGCCTTCTTTCCTTATATGCTGAAGAACCAAATATTTTTAGCAACAATGTTAAATGTTCAATCTAACACTGAAACATATATTAGGCTCCTTTTCCTCTGCAGTTCTTCTGATGTATGCTCCGTCAGCTTTTTTGAAAGTGTCAACCATGTTATACAAACCATACTGATTTCTGAAAACAGATTTTAGTCTACTTTCATTACTCAGATTGGCTGATGTGAGGATCTAATGTGCTGAACCAATGTGTACCTTCCAGTCTTTCCAGACGTTTATCTTTTCATGGTAATTCAAGAACATCAAAGCAGATCACTGTATTCTCATCCATAGTCAACATTTAGCAGTGGTGTTCTCCTTCCCAATAACTACAAAAGGAGACGTCAAAACGTTCTCAGAAGGCTGTACGCTTTCATCTTTCAATATCCACTTGACCTTTAGAGCTGGCTGTATTCCCTAGTGTTCCATTTTAAACGAGCGAAATTTTCATAGCATAAAGTCTATATGACTCAGTCCTTTAATACCCATTGTATCTCAGCACTGAATTTATTTCCTTGCTTTCCAGGAAATCCCGCAGAGAAGGTTGTTTATAGAATGCACATTTTCTGTGACTGTGTGGGGGAGAGTTATCGTTGTTTAGCACAAAAAGCTACGTATTCCTGAAAATACATGGGTATATTCTACGAGAAACTCGGAATCTGTCATTATCGTTGTATTTAATCCAAATTACTTGCACAATCATCAACCATTGATCTCAGATGTTCTGACATTCACTTTTGGATATTGTGGAACTGAATCAACAGCTAGTTGTAGCTATTTCTATTTTACTCCAATCACCGTTCAGGAATATGCTTAAAAGCTGAGTATATATGTATATAAATCAACACTAGGACTGTAAAGTGACTCATACAGATAACTGAACAGGTGGAGCTTGCTTCCTGGACAAGACACATTATATTTCATGCATAATTCCATTACTACAGATGATGATAATGCACTTAATAGAGTCTTTAGTATGCCGTGAAACACCACTTATGAGTTGCTTTGAATTCTTCCATAGTATTGTGCTTGTGCATTACACTATTCCTGGTCTTTTTCTGGCTGACTCTGAATGATTTTTCCCATAGACCTACAGTTTTCCCATTCCATAAGCAAAATTGGTTGACATTTCCCATAGTAGGTTCATTCCCAAAATCGCGATGCCTAAACCAACATCAAAGACAACCAACTTCATTTTGTAGGTGATAGCTCCACAAGGTTAGTCTAAGCTCTACACACATGCCTAGCATATCAATCGCGCCAATTGCCAGAACCTCTTATTGACTGAACAAAGCAGTGGGTTCATTCAAAATAGCTGATACATTACAAACTCAATCAGTGTTATGGAACTCCACCTCACACCATGTATCTTTGTAAGGAAATATTAAGGCAAGTCACTAATTGTCCGAGTCAAGCACTAGTCGATCCAAACTCAGTCCTAGCAGTGAGCTGCTTTAAAATGTTTAGGGAATTAGTTCAAGTCCTCCTCATCCGTGACCTTAGATGACCGTGGCTGTAGAAATCTGAAGGATTAGGTGTATTTCTTTAGAATTACACAAAGTTGAAACTGTCCCCAGTTTATCCATTTTGGACTTTAGATCTTACATACATACATACATACATACCAGGCAGCATGTCCATTTGCATTTGTGTTTGGTCATCAAATAGATCAGAAAATTAAGCAAGAAACATAGCAAGAAATATATATATATAATTATATTATTTTATTTATGTTATATACGTTTTCCACTCTTTCTCAGTCCTTATTTTTAGAAGGTAGAATGGTATATTTTTTATAAATGACCAAAGTTAGTACATTTAATGCAACTAAGAAGTACAGTGTGCCAGTGGATTTCTGAAAGCCAAGTTAATTCAAGTTTCGAGCGATCATTATTCCAGTATGATTTGTTTGTTTGTAATTAAGCGCAAAGCTACACAAAGGGTTATATGCGCTCTTCCCACCACGGGTATCGAAACCCGGATTCTAGCGTTGTAAGTCCGAAGATATACCGCTCTGTGCCACTAGGGATCCAGTATGATGAAACGGTTTTAATCAATTCATGAATGTTTTTGGTAATTATTTTGAATAACTTGAAACATAAGAGTTAGGTTGAGTAAATATTTTGCCAAGAATGTATTTCTGTCTACTAACTAATTAATAGTTATTATTATTGTTTATCAATAAAGTAATTACAATTTCTAAGAACTATATCGTATGTTTTATCAGCTAATGATTGTTTTATTTACATGATTTCGAACCATGCACCAATAGGCAGATCTTTACTCGGGGGCTCTCTTCATTACCCTGTCATTTAAGTGGGACTTATATGGTTCGGTGGTAGCTTTACTGATCCTCTCTGGAATCTTTACAATCTCTGGTAAGTTTTGTAATATACAAACATATTCCTCATCCATAACAGAACGTAAGATCTGATTTAGAATGATAAACATTTTATTAAAATAATAGTTGACTAGCAGAGACCAGCAAAACATTTCTGGCCAAATTAGTGTCTTTATCGTAACGGTACTTCTTTAAATATAACATTTCTAGCACAATACAAACGAATTGTAATCGTAGACAACGAAATGTGTAAATCCATTTGTATATAGGCCGTACTTTATAAAACTTTAAGTTATGTTAAACATAAGTTCGATAAAGAGATAAATTAACACTGTAACCTGTGTGTACGTTTTTTTTTTTTTTTTTACTTG
>NW_013670177.1:13505-17498 GCF_000517525.1 Limulus polyphemus
ATGTATTGTATGTAGTAACATGTCTTATTGAGCTAACTTGTATGTAGTAACATGTCTTATTGAGCTAACATGTATTGTATGTAGTAACATGTCTTATTGAGCTAACTTGTATGTAGTAACATGTCTTATTGAGCTAACTTGTATTGTATGTAGTAACATGTCTTATTGAGCTAACTTGTATTGTATGTAGTACATGTCTTATTCAGTTAACATGTATGTATTATATGTAGTAACATGTCTTATTGAGCTAACTTGTATTGTATGTAGTAGCATGTCTTATTCAGTTAACATGTATGTATTATATGTAGTAACATGTCTTATTGAGCTAACTTGTATTATATGTAGTAACATGTCTTATTCAATTAACATGTCTTATTGAGCTAACTTGTATTGTATGTAGTAACATGTATGTATTATATGTAGTAACTCAACTTTACTCAAACATCATATTTTCCAACAGCTGTAAATTAATTATTTTCTATACTACTATACGATTGAGATACTATTAAACAAGAAACATTCAATCATCGTGTAGAGCTTTTGCTACGTTGAGTCCTAGCTTTTATTGTAGTAAAATGTGGCTCAAACCGATATTAGGAGGGTTTCTTAATAAATACGAGATTAACTCAAAATCTCCCTGCATAACTACAAACGTAATACTTGGTTTAGAAGACTGCACAAAATTTTATACTTTCAGGATAAAGTAAAAAAAAATACTCTTTCGTTCAAATTTTAAAATTAGGCTTGTTAAAAAAGTCCTATAGGAATTTTGTTTTACAAATTATAAATCAATATACAGAAAATACATTAGTAAATTAGTGAAATAGGTAGAACTTTTCTCTGTTTTAAAACACACGAGGGTTAGCAAAGTAGAATAAAATATATTTCCATAGTTATTATTCACTATATGGTGTTAATTTCTACGAGTCTTTGAACAAGAAATTAGGAGGAAAAACATCGACAGTCTCACAACTTTCAGGCTTCAAAACTATTGTCTATATCAAATATATGCAAAGTCTGAAAGATATAGAATTTTTCAACCTCAAAGGAAAATAGCATGAAAAAGAAAGACGTTGCCAGGGGTTATCTCTGTACAAGTCTTGGGGAGTCAATAGAATAAGTTCATGGATATATATCTAGTTTATTATTAAGTGATTGCTTCTTCACACTAAAATTTCCCAAACTAGAATTACAGAAGTTTTCATTTTGTATTTATTCTACAAGGAAATACGCGTTTATTTTCTTCTAAGTTGAGAAATATTGACTATAGAGCAAATGAAATCTATTTTTGGTGTATTTGTCTTAGGCTTTCAAGATGTTGGTGGCTACCAAGCCCTAATAGAAAAGTTTCGTTCGGTACAACCAAACATCTCATATGTGGGATTCAACTCTGACAACGAATCGTGCAGTACTGTTCCAGACAATTATATGCACCTGCTTCGATCTCCAACTGATCCAGTTGTCCCCTGGACAGGCACTACTTTCGGACTGACTATTATTGCGGTGTGGAACTGGTGTTTTGATCAGGTAACTTAGTAGCGCTTCAACAATACTATCGGTAGATAAACGAAAAAGTTATAAAATATATACAATAAATTTTGAATCGCCATGCTAACATCCAAATCGGATTTTGCTACCCTTACCCTAGCCAAGATTAATTTAAAAACATGAAAAAGGAGGGTAAAGATGTAAAAATGTTTATAAGATTTCAGAACTACTGCTGAGACACTGGGGGCTATTTTAGTCACTATTTTTATTTAACTGTATATTTTCATCGCATATGAAAGATAAATTAGAGCACTATGGAACACCATCCATGTTGTGAAACACTCGGAAAAGACTGGACAAAATGAAAGAAACATAGCATCTGACATGACACTTAACTATTTTAAGATTTCGCCGGTAACTAAAATTACAAAATCTCAATGAATGGCCAACTTTTTAAAGCTATGCATTTATCTAATGGTCATGCTAAATTTTGCATAGCAACTGTAG
The DNA here is from genome assembly GCF_000517525.1 of Limulus polyphemus. Lineage (NCBI taxonomy): Eukaryota > Metazoa > Arthropoda > Merostomata > Xiphosura > Limulidae > Limulus > Limulus polyphemus. Next base: position 15,501 of record NW_013670177.1, read on the forward strand.
ATGTATAAATTAAATGTGTGTGTGTGTGTATAATTAGTCGACTTACGTTTAAAGGTATTATATTAAATTATAAGTAGCAAACTTATTCCCATAACTACAAATTTAAAGTAATAAATAAGAAGTTGTAGACATACTCCTATAACTATTAAATTAAATTAAATCATATTGAATAATAAGTAGTAGACTTAATCTGGTTACTTAAAATTTAAAGGAAAACATATGAAATAATAAGTAGATATATTTACCTTTATAACTATAGATTTAAGTGAAAGCATACTTACATATATATATAAGCAAATTTCTGTTCGTAACGCTCCGTTTGTCGGTAACACTCGACTATCTGTTGGTAATGTTCATATTGGCTCAGTGGTTTGTCTCAAATAGAAGACTCAAATCCCAGTCGAGTAGATTTACCTGCATAACTATTAATTTAAATAAAACCATATTAAATAACAAATAGTAGATTTAATTGTATAATTACCAAACTAAATGAAACACTATTAAGTAATAAGTACTACACTTACTGCGGTAACCCCCAATTTAAATGAAAACATTAAATAATAAGTAGTTCATTTACCCTTATAAGTATCAATTGAAATAAAGCATATCAAATACGAAGTAGTAAATTTACTCTAATAACTATAAATTTAAATCAAAATATATTGTCCTATAATTTCTTCTACATCTTTTTGTTATCTGTATTTTAAGGTATTTGTTCAGCGCACTCTATCGGCTAAAAATCTATGTCATGCCAAAGGAGGATGTATTCTGGCCGGCTATTTGAAAATTTTGCCTTTATTTTTGGTCGTTTTTCCGGGCATGGCTGCTAGAGTTCTTTTTCCAGGTTTGACCTTTTCTATTTTGTTTTCTTCTACCTTATATTTTGTTATCCACGATAATTAATATTATTTTTACTATCATTCTTGTACTGCTACGTTATAAAGACATTGATCTTAACTTAAATTAGCGCAATATCAGCTGTAGTTGCTAAAACGTAGTGTTGACTAGTGCGAGGCTAGTGGCTGATTTGTTTGTTCTTTTTTTATTTTCCCAAAAAGCTATTTTGAGGTCTATCTATACTAGAGGGAAGGCGACTAGTCAACGTCACCCACCACTAACTCTTAGGATACTCCTTATTGCAAGTCGAGTGCCCTAAATACCAGGCCATGCCAGGTTCTAGGGTGAAGGAGGTTTCTTTAAGTAAAGAAAGTGCTAATTATTGAATGATACTCAAGCATATGGCTTAACCACAAGATATCCTATTAAGGTAGATACATTGAATTCACTTATACTCGTTGTTACAATCCATATATCATATCTCACGTTTCACATACATTATTTTTTGAATTAAAGTATTTACCAATTTTAGACTCTCACAGAACTAGGCTTACCTCGCCATTTATCATATTCATAGTACCTTCAAACTATACTCACTATACCATTTAGCTTCACCTACACAGGGACAAGTACCCACAAAACCGATCGATAGAAGGCGCATTTGGATTTGTTTATTTTTGTTTTGCTTGTTTGTTAATCACAGAATGAGCCATCTGTGTTCTGCCCAACACAAGTATGGAAACCGTTTTTAGTATTCTAAGCCTACAGACTTGCCGCTGTGCCGCTAGAGGCCGCATTTAAATAATCAAAATCTCAAATAATCTCTAACTTATACTTAATTGTTCTTAGAAAGATTTAACGCATAACATGATTCAAGTAATAATGAAAATGTTTAAAAAACTCGTCTTTAATATAGAAGTGGTTATGTGTATCAAAATCACTTCAACTTAAATATTATCAACCCTTTTGTCATATTACAAAACCCGGTCTTTCTTTAAGTATCTTGTAATTAGAAAAAACACTATATTAATAATTATTTTGTTCTTAGACAGTACCTCTGTGCATCATAAGTGGGCCTTGCTATTTCAAAGCTAAATTTTGTCCCTAATGAAATAATCGTTTTTGACTTTCACTCAGCTACAATTTAGCTTTATACTGCCC
>NW_013670177.1:18482-27621 GCF_000517525.1 Limulus polyphemus
TATTTCTTCCATCATTAAACATCCTCAGTCTGATGACCATTATTACGCGTTGTTCGAGACACCAAAATCGCCGTTGTATATATATTTTATGAAAGACGATGAGTTCAAGCTTACACTACACGTCTCTACAAACGTTCCACACACTCTCCACCATGCGTGGACTTTGGTCTCCAAGGCCAGAGTTGCAAAGGTTTGCTGCGATTTTAATTTCTCCAGTTATCTTTCACATGAAAACTCACCGATTTCCACTTGTAGATGGCAACTTGCGAACTTTTGACTCGTTAGTCTTCTTCAATATCAAATCTTGATTATTACTTTGTTAATGTTTGCGTGAATTATTCCCAGCTTCAACATAATTATTTTTTGAGTCATTTCTCTGGTTTAATATGGAATTTAGTTTCAGAGCCTACTGCTGTTCTAACAATGTAAATTTATTAGCCTAAATGAAGGATAATGAAGGTTCTTTTTTTGAATTGCTGGGCCCTTTGACCTCACATCATTTTACAATTTGTTTGTTCAAATATATTTCCTAGAAATGTTTTTTTTCTTCTTTTTTTTTCGTATCTTAACACTATTGCACAGTCGAATATCGACTGTGAACCGAACATGTCGCCTGTGGCGCCACGGGTGAAATGCGTAGTAGCTCGCCACAGCATTAATGTCTACAAGTATGTCCGGTATTAAGTACATAGTGATGAATTAAACCAGCACAGTGTTTGATTTTATAAGTCTTTATACGTATATCAATCATCTCAATAATGTAACCCACTCGATTCTCAATGCCGGTTTAAACACTTATGGGGCCCTTGGCAAACCTCAGCGAATGGCCCCACATATTTATATTTCCATATTTACCCACCCCCCTATTTTACGATTATAGCAAATTTACATATGTATGCTATTTACTTCAAAGCAATGCTTTGCGTGCCTTTTGGCTGGCAAATGTGTGAATAATATCAGTGTGGTCAATACTGCCAAAAATGTTCTATTCAACACTCGTTATGGAAAAAAGAAGGCTTAGCTTAGAACAACTTGTGTATAATGTCATGCTTGACAATGATATTCGGGTTACTTTTCCTAACACAGAAATTACTTTGTACATCTATCTCACACTAATTATCACTAACTGTTCTGGTGAACGATCTTTTTATGAAGCTGATCAAAATCTTGCAACGGACTACTATGACTCAAAGTCGTCTCACAAATCTTATATGTTTTGGATACTGGTCACTAAACGTTTCATGAGCTGACACCAAAGGAGGCTTTTCGTTGTAAGGCTCTTCAGTAGTGTATCGACAGGCTTTTGGTAAGTCTGTAACATCGACTAGCAGCCTACAGCAAAATATGGTCTCTGTTTGGATTCTTTATTAAACTTTCCAATGATGGACCTTGATTCCATTAGAACTTCTACAAGCGTGATCTGGATACCAACTTTGTTGATGAGCTATTTCTGTTCTAGTCATTCCTCTCTTTTTAGTTTAGAAGTAAAGTGCGTGAATCGTTGTAAATTATAGTGTGTGTTTAAGTTAAAGTGACTGTGGAAATTAAGTGTATTGCAAAGTTGTATTGAGAAATAATAAACTAGTTTTATTTAAGAAAGGACTTGTATCGCTAAGGTTTCATCCAAAAGAAATTATTCGCGAAATTAACAAACGACCAGAGACGTAACAATATATAAAAAAGACAGACCCGTATATTCCCATTGAAATAATTCAACGGTAATTTTATCACAAACTAGCTTCCCGACCAGTCAAAAATAACGGGTTGGCCATTTTGTATATATATATTGTTACGACAGCGGAAGTCACGTGACGCTGGTAACACGTAATGAGTATCTCGAACGTTCGTGAAGGCTCGAGCGTTTGCTATACTCGCGCTTTTACAGTATATAAGCCGGCAAATAAGTGACGGCAAGAATTGAATAGCAGACAGGGAGATAGAGACAGATAATCGAGTCAAGCCGTATACATAAATAAAGAGTAAAGACTTTTTTATTGTTATTATTAACAAGTAGCCTTAATCTTCGTTGTATTGAAGACAGTACTCTATCATTACTCAATATCATTAAGAGTAAATTGAATATTACTGCAATCTTTACTTATTTCAGTGTTTGGAATAGAAAACCAAGCTCTCCAATAGTGATGGTAAGCATCTATGTGTATGTTATCCATCATTTTAACGACGGTCGAGTAAACATTTTCGCAACAGCCTTGTTATAAATAAATGACTGAATGTTACCTCAAGATATTGAGGGGTTTTATTGAACGCGCAAGCTGCTCAAAACCAGTTGCTGAGAAAAGGAAACTAAACCAAAAGGCTGAAATGGGCTATAAACAATAGAAAGAGAAAAGCTAGGGAAATATGTTCTGTTACACACGAATTGTAGTTTAAATTGTTCAGGTTTGTTTTTTATTCTTTTTGATAATTTCGGTGATATAACAGCAAAATAGTTTAATTCAGAAGTTTTATGACATTGAGTTGTAGCCAAAAGCAAAATAAATTCACCAAGTAATGTTTAAGCTAAGCCTTATGTTACATTTTATGCATTAGGCCTTATTCTTAAATTAAACTACAAATAGGCCTACTATTACTAACGTTATAGAGTCCGAGTTTAGAAAGTTTTATGACATTGAGTTGTAGCCAAAAGCAAAATAAAATTCACCAAGTAATGTTTAAGCTAAGCCTTATGTTACGTTTTATGCATTAGGCCTTATTCTTAAATTAAACTACAAATAGGCCTACTATTACTAACGTTATAGAGTCCATGTTTAGAAAGTTTTAAGTGGTAAATAAATGTTAATTAATAAATATTATTTTGGTATTTTAAAACATATATTATCTACTTGGCCTTAAAACATAAAGTAAAATAAACGTTTATTACTACCAAATATCTTTTATCCTTTGTACAGTCGAAATAAGTGAAGTGTAGGTGCATGTTGGAGGTATAGACGAATCCGTTTTAGTTTATTTCTATAATTTTATTAATCATTCAACAATGGTTTCCCGTCATTTTTGACGGACTTTTATTCTTGTCATACAATAAATGCGGTGAAGCGATACTTTGATGATAAATTAAGCCGATTGAATAGCCACAACCATAGCTTGGCTTACACAGTGTTCTGACGTGAACATTCTTGAAGCTGTATGGGTTTATGTAAAAATTAAGAAGGCCATAAAAGCGACCAAACAACCCATCTGAATTGTGAGAACTAATATCTTGCAGAACAACATTTCACGATCGTACATTGCTAAGTATGGCAGCATGAAAATCAGGTGCAATGCTGTGTTTAAAGCAAAATAGTTGATATACAAAATACCAGTGCACTGAATGATTTATTTTGCTGTCATTTTATATGTATATATTTCCACAATGTTTAGCACCATTAAAAATTCACCACCTACGTTTCACTATTCATTGTTTGTGACTCATGTATATACAGGGTGTCTATAAAGTCTTTTTACAATTTAAAAATTTTATTACAAAGGCAATTGATAAGATATCTTAATCAGACTTGTTCTATTGTACTCGGTGGTTTTCAAAGTTTTTAATCAAAAACCAAAGTGAATTTTTGGTGTGGGATTATATGCAATCGAATTATTGGTCCATTTTTCTTCAACGAGAGATCAATTACTGCAAATGTCGATCTTGACCTTTTGACTGAATATGTGGCACCACAACTCCAGGACCTTCAACCGACCATCATTTTCCAGCAATATGGTGCCCCACCACATTGGGGACTGCATGTTCGTGAGTTCCTCAATCAAACATTTCCAGACCGTTGGATTGGAAGGGATGGACCAATTCCGTGACCACCACGTTCACCAGATATCACACCTTTGGATTTCTTTCTATGGGGCTATGTTAAAGATATCGTGTATCGAACAAAGATACGGGACATTACTGAACTAAAGCAAAAGATAACAGATGCGATTGCAACCATTGATGAGGCTATGCTACAGCGAACATGGCAAGAAATCGAGTACCGTCTTGATGTGCTTCGTGCGACTAATGGTGCCCATATAGAGATGTATTAAATGAGGTAAAAAAACTTTGAAAACCACTGAGTACAATAGAACAAGTCTGATAAAGATATCTAATCCATTGCCTTTATAATAAATTTTTTAAATTGTAAAAAGACTTTATGGACACCCTGTATATATCACTAATGCGTTTCCTTAATCATTTCCATTACTGTACCTCTCACCTGAAAAAAACTATCTTAGATATAAACGAAGTCAGTTAGTAGACCAAACAGATTTTGATCTATGAATCTAAATACTTATCTGAAGTTAATAACTAATAAAATCAGTTCAATTTTGAATCTAAACTTTTCTTCAATAAGAACAAATATGGCTTTAGAATGAAAAAAAAATTAAATAGTATTTTTGGTTTAAAAAATAATAATACCGGTTATTAAACCGTTGCCTGCTTTTTAAGTCTGAAGAATACCTTTGGAAAGATATAACAAAACGTATTATGTTGTAAACTTATCCATTATGGTCACCACTATGTAAGTTCCCTGAATTTTTTTATCTTTAAGAATCATCGCATAATTTACAACAAAAAGTTTTTAAAATCATATCGTTCAGAGGTTCTTCATGGTAGTTTCAGCAGGCTGTCATTTTTTACCTTGAATGACCTTGAGCCTCTTAATTTTGAAGGTAACGTGGCAATCTAAAGAAGTCTGCATGGAACAAGTAGAGCCTCTAGTAGTATAGAAGTGATATCGAGAACTTATGCAACTTTTAGAGTATTATATCCAATGGTAACTAGTGCCACCTATCTATTAATAAAAACAACACAAAGACTCGCACTTAATATATTTATATACAATACAGTACAGAATTTCAGTTAATAATCTCAGCTAAATGTCTTGCAGAGTAAATATTGCCGATTATTTCACGGTTAATTTCTTTGTTTACAAACTGGTGTCCAAAAGTTAATAGTATAATTCTTCCAGCTCTAGTAATAACTTCTGACTTAAGAGGGCAGCAATGCATCAGTTATATATTTAAAATATTCCTCTGGCTAGTAATTTGATTTGTTTACAAACAAAAGGTGGGTGGAATTTTCAGCAGCCATCTTCCAATAAAAATCTGGTGTGTTGTGACCAAAGAAATTTAGTTCTAGGTCAAACCACACAAGGATACTTCCGTAACTGGTAAGGCAAAAATGATTTTACACATAGTACTGTGACGTTAACAACTGTGCAAATAAAACTTGTTCATCTAAGTGTCTGTAAACACCATTGGTACGATTAATAAACCAAATATCCAATGGTAACAATGGTCGAAATTCATGAGAAATGAGTATGAAAGTAGTTCTAAGGTAGGCTTAATTGTTATTATAGCAATGCTAGAAGTATAAGAAATAAAACAAATGACTCCAGAGTGTTGGTAGGAACGGAGAATTTTGATATAATGGGAATAACTGAAGCATGGTTAAATGTAGACGATATTGATGACAAAAATTTCTTTGAAATACAGGGTTATAGGTATTTACATAGGGATAAAGTACTAAAGAGAAGGGGTGAAGTGGCTTTATACGTAAAATGCGAGTTACACTCAGTTGAAGTTGAGGATAACAAAGATAATAACAAGGAAATTGTATCAATTTGTGTTTTCCATTAACGAATATAAAGGGAAAAGGCTTTTAGTGGGAATTTGTTACAGACCACCAGATGATACTGATGAAATTAATGAGAAACTTTACAGTGAAATTAAGATTTCACCTGCTAATGAGGTCATAACTATGGATGATTTTAACTGCAGGCATAGAGATTGGGAAATGTTAAAGTTAAACCATGAAGGAGAAAGGTATTAGTAATTGTTAAAGATGTTTCTTTTTTCACCAATTGGTCAAGGAATCTACTAATTAGCTTCTACGTTTTCTTCGGTTTTTGCTAATGAAGATTGAAGCAGTATTCCTCATATTGAACAGTTGATAGATGGAAACAAGATTATTGCATTAATTCTGAGCTTGTGAAGAAAAAATTGAGAAGTTTAACGAACGATAAGGGTCTTGGGCCAGATAATATTTCCACAAGGGTATTGAAGGAGGTTAAGATTTGGATATGTGAACTAGTTACTAATATTTTTGTAAGTCCTTGAATAGTAGGCAGATGCCAGAGGATTGGAAGTTGGCTAATGTTATTCCTCTTTCCAAGGGAGACGATAAAAATTGTCCCTGTAATTATAGGCCTATTAGTCTTGCATCAGTGGTGCGAAAAGGTTTGAAAAGTCTGATAACAGATGCTTTGCAAAGTCATTTAACAAACTTTAGAATGTCATTGGATAGTGAAAATAGTTTCTCTAAGTGAAAATCTTGCCTAAGAAATCTTTTGACATTATTTAAAAGGAATATTACTTATGTAGATGAGGGTAAAGGTGTATCTGGATTTTCAGAAAGCATTTGAAAAGGTGCCACATAAATTGCTTATAAAAATTATCTCTATAGGTGTGGGTGATAAGCTAGCTAATTGGATAAAAGAGTGGTTATATGGAAGAAAGCAGAGGATTGTTACAAATGGAGTTTAGTCAAACTGGATTAATGTCACAAGTGGGGTACCTCAGGGCTCAGCCTTAGGGCTTTTGCTCTTTTTGATCTACATCAATGACATAGATGAAGGAATGATCAAGAAACTACTTAAATTTTCTGATAATATTAAGGTCTAGCTGTGAAGAGGATTCAGATCATTTAGTGAGTTGGGCAAATAAATGGCAGATGGGTTTTAATTATGATAAATGCAAGATAATACATGTGGGGTATCATAATTTGAATTATAAGTATAATTTGGATGAGAATAACCTTAACAGTGTTATGAAAGAGAATGATCTTAGTGTCGTGGTTGATTAGTCTCTTAAGCCATCCAAGCAGTGTGCTATTGTTAGTGGTAGGGCAAATAGTATTTTAGGTTGTATGTATAGAAATATTGAATAGACGTCTAAGGAGGTTATAACTTCATTGTATAGGTTACTGGTTAGGTCACATATGGAGTATTGTGTCCAGTCTTAGGCTATTTACGTTAGGAAGGACATTGAATTGTTGGATAGGGTTCAGAGGAGGGATACTAGAATGAGAAGAGGTTAAGACCTCTGAAATTGTTTTATCTTGAAAAGAGAAGAGTTAAAGGAGATCTGATTTAAATGTTTAAAATTGTTAGGGGAATTGATAGTGTTGATCCATCACCTTTTTTCATACCTAATGATGAGAATAGTAGGACTAGCGGACACAAGTATAAGTTTTGGCAGTGTAGGAGTTATCTTCAGCTAAGTCAGTTCTATTTTTCTAACAGGGTGGTTGGTCTTTGGAACAGGTTGCTTTCGGATGTTGTGGAGACAGTAAATTTAAACGAGTTTAAGAGAAAGCGTGATAACTATATGAACGATAAGGGCTTGCTTTCAGAGTTTTTCTTTTATATAATAGTTTTAGTTTAGGTTAGAAGATGGGACGGCCTAGGTTTACCAATAAGTCCCTTGTTGTCCCTATACATTATATTAGGTTAGGATGATTCAGAGTGGTACCCGGTTGGTCACGAAAGCTTTATTTATTAACTCGTAGACAGCATTATAGTTTTCTAACAACTGAAAAGGAAAAAAATTTCCAGCTAATTTTAATAAAAATAATTGAACCTGTAGATACTTCTTTTATTGCCATAGAAGTAATTATACACATTTTAAGATTTGTTTGCTTTAATTCCAGTTCCCTGCAGTTGTATCTAATGTGATCATGCAATGTTTACAAAAATTATTAATCAGTCTATATATTTTCCCTTTGTTTCTTTTAATTATGTTTACGTCCAGTGTAATAAACAGTAACTTTTATGATTATCTGTCATTAAATCTGTTTTTTTTTCATATTCTTTTTCTAGTATCTTAACCATACGCACGGGCCTGATATGGCTTAGTAGCTATGACACTCGACTCGCAATCTGCGGGTTCGAATCCCATCGTCGAACATGCTCACCCTTGCAGCCGTGGGGGTATTATTATGTGAAGGTGAACCTCAATATTCGATTAGAGTAGTTCCAGATTTGGCGGTGGGTGGTATTGACTAGTCCATGGATAATGGAGCTCTTCGCGAAACTCAACAAATAAATACACAATACGTATACTTTTATTTTGTAGTTGTTGTTGTTGTTGTTTTCCAGGTAACGTTGCTAAACAACTTTCTTATAGTACTATCAGTTCCTGTAAAAACTACAAATATTTCGTCTGCTGAATAAATGAACATATAAATGAAAGTTTTATTTTGTAATTAATAAAACTGCTATTTATTTGCAGACGAGATTGGCTGTTCCAAACCGGAAGTATGTAAGGAAATATGTGGAAGTGAAAACGGATGTACTAATGTTGCTTACCCGTTACTGGTGATTCATTTAATGCCTCACGGTATGTAAACAGTTGTCGTTGTTTGTTATTAAGCACAAAGCTACACAATGGGCTATCCGTGCTCTGCCCACAACGGGTGTCAAACCCGGTTTATAGTGGTATAAGTCCGCAGGCATACCACCGTGCCACTGGGAGACATGTAAACAGAAATGTCCCATTGTTTGTTTTTTTTGGTAGAATTTTTTCTTATTAGATATATAGATGGAGAAATAACTACATTTCTCATTAAGTAGTTTCTATTTTTATTTGTTAAAAAACGGGAAAATCATTTCATTTTGAGATGTCTTATATTTATTTTATAAAATGTATTAAATACTTTTTTCGTCCAGCATTTAAAAGCGAGATATATGTAATTTGTTTCCATTAAAAAAACAAAACTTTCCAAGATAACTCCATATATTCCAAAGACTGAGATGGCAAACGCTGTTATAATTATTATTATCAAAAGATATAATTTCTACAAACAAAATTATTTATTGGGATTATTTTGAGAAATTTAAAAGTTTCAAAATATTTTCGACATTTAGAGTTAAAAACTACTCTTGTGAGATTGAATTTTTAAATTAACTGCTTCCGTCTTGTTTCTTTAGTTTTGGTGTCCATACTGAATGCGACACCGTTAAAGAAACAAGACAGAACCAATCAAAACATTCGACACCGCTAAAGAAACAAGACAGAACTAATCAAAACATTCGACACCGCTAAAGAAACAAGACAGAACCAATCAAAACATTCGACACCGCTAAAG
>NW_013670177.1:28311-40602 GCF_000517525.1 Limulus polyphemus
GTCTTGTTTCTTTAGTTTTGGTGTCCATACTGAATGCGACACCGTTAAAGAAACAAGACAGAACCAATCAAAACATTCGACACCGCTAAAGAAACAAGACAGAACTAATCAAAACATTCGACACCGCTAAAGAAACAAGACAGAACCAATCAAAACATTCGTCACCGCTAAAGAAACATAACAGAACCAATCAAAACATTCGACACCACTAAAGAAACAAGACAGAACCAATCAAAACATTCGAGACCGCTAAAGAAACAAGACAGAACCAATCAAAACATTCGACACCACTAAAGAAACAAGACAGAACCAATCAAAACATTCGACACCGCAATGTCTACGCTCTCCGACTTGATAATGAAACAGAAGTTTATCTATTTTTACAACTAACCAAGAAACACAGATATAAGTATTGTCCTTTTCGTTTGTTTTAGGCGCCACGGGTTTAATGTTAGCCACCATGATGGCAGCATTAGTGACGTCACTAACTTCCGTGTTCAACAGTAGTTCCACATTGTTTGCTATCGATATATGGATTAGAATACGAAAACAAGCGTCCGAAATGGAGGTTCTCATTGTTGGACGGTAGATCTTTTACATTTTAATTTCAATTATACAAATCTATTAGACATATATATATATATTTCTTATTACTCGGGATGTGTTCTTAGTCGTTAGAAATATCAGAACAATGGAAATAATTATGAGAACAGTAGGAAAAGGGAAATAGAAAGCAAATGTCATCCTCGTGTGGAAATAAATTGCACTGTAGTGTAGTCACGTGTTGATACAACCAGTTCCGCATCAGTACAAAATCTAGAAACGTACAGGCAGTCTTAAAATGTGCCCAGTAGTAGTATTGTGATTGTAGTTATAGCTATCAGGGATGAAATATTACATGACCAGCAAATTGGAAATCAGAGTTTTTTGGCTGGTGAAATATTGCGACAAGACTTCATGTTTCAGTAGGAACTGTATGCAAGATTCTGAAGAGGACATTGCGAAATTGTCTCAGAGAATATTCATTACAAAGTACATGTGACCGTTCAATACAGACCTGGAGAATAACCTTGCTGTATATACAGAACCGGAAAACAAACATGAGCGAGGAGTTGCCTCGTTGGACGTGTAGCGGTTAAAAAACAACAACAACACACTGCTGAAAAGAGGAAACTAAATTAAAAGTTTGAAATGGATATTGAAGAACAAACATTTGGAGACGTGTGTACATTTTCCTAATGAATCCAAGTCCGAATTGTTTGGTAGCCATCAACGATTGTTCGTTCAATGGAAAAGAGAGAAGGATAGTGTTATAAACAATGAACAATATCCACAGGGAAGCACGGTGAGGGATCGGTATAAGTTTGGGATTGTATCGCATCCAATGGTATTCATAATCCACACAAAACTGATGTTACCCTGACAAACATATACATGGTGAGGGATCGGTACAAGTTGGGGATTGTATCGCATCCAGTGGTATTCATAATCCACACGAAACTGATGTTACCCTGACAAACATATACATGGTGAGGGATCGGTACAAGTTTGGGATTGTATCGCATCCAATGGTATTCATAATCCACACAGAACTGATGTTACCCTGACAAACCTATACATGGTGAGGGATCGGTACAAGTTTGGGATTGTATCGCATCCAATGGTATTCATAATCCACACAAAACTGATGGTACCCTGACAAACATATACATGGTGAGGGATCGGTACAAGTTGCGGATTGTATCGCATCCAGTGGTATTCATAATCCACACAAAACTGATGTTACCCTGACAAACATATACATGGTGAGGGATCGGTACAAGTTGGGGATTGTATCGCATCCAATGGTATTCATAATCCACACAAAACTGATGTTACCCTGACAAACATATACAGATTCCGATACACCATACCATTCCTCCAGAGAAATTACTCATCAGGTAGGAATATATATCTTCCATAAAAGATAATGATTCCAAGCAGATGTAGTAAAATGATATCTTGGGGCCAGTTAAATACTCACAACCATGGCTTGGCCTTCACAAAGTCTTGATGTGAACATTCTTAAAGCTGTGTGTGTTTAGGAAGAACTTAGACGACCAAACAACGTGGCTGGATTGTAGAGTCACAAGCATATATTCCACGTTTGATCAAGTCCACGACACTATGAAAACAAGGTGTTTAAAGCAAAGTGCTCACATATAAAGTACTAGTGTATTATAAAACTGTATTATTTATTTAATATTATAACGTTTTCTACCATTAACTTAGAATCTCCCCCTCACCTTAACCAGAGTGGCAAGGATCGAACGTAAAATATCCCGGGTTCTACCCGATTTTGGTGAAACTTACAAAGGATGTAGGGTGCGATGAAATATGACAATTACAATTTACACTTTCCAACCTACGACTGGTCACATAACCATAATTAACGACAGTATTTCTCCTGGTTTAACCGACGGGTCCTCTACGGGAATTTTCTTCTTCTTCGCCCATCGTTGCATCTATTTTTTTTCAGACCGGAGCCCAATTTATCTTGAGCAAGTAGCACGAAGTCCGGCTGACCATTGCTACTCTCTGGCACGTCACCATCAATCACCAAGTTTGGAGACATTCGACTCTCAATCTGTGCAGCCGCTGTTGGTTCGATCACAATGGACTTTTTGGCAACCCTTCTCGAAGCAAATTCATCCATCAAACCCAAAGTTGCTGTGAGGGCATTTAAAAATCGGTGTGGTACCGACAAGAGGGTAGTGATAATAGTTGTAATCTTCCGCCAGATCAGAAGATCAAGAACAAGATCTCCAACCCCATAATGATCAAAGACTGTATAATTTAATCTGAAAATCAAAAACAAAAAAGAACCATTTCGTACGTGTGACTGTTGCTAGTAAGGAGGTACGGTCACTCTAAATCCCGGTGACCTTTTGACTGCTCATAATTCCCGACCGAAGCACGTCACCATCAAATGGATTAAATATTTGGATACAACAGATTCTGGACTTTCCAACGGCGGATGCAACACCCCCAAGAAAGAGTTACCGTAATTTCTTGTTCCTTACCCTGCCACCCAACAACATTACTTCACCCCTGGTTGAGGGAGACATCCTGTGTGTTAATAAGTTCAAATATAGTTTATTGCTCGTTTTTGTGTCTTCTAGTTGTGATACACTTGGACTGTTTAATAATACTTTCTATTACTGTACGTCAGTCAACAATTTCAAGAATACGTTTCTTCTTCTTTTGTACTATTCTTATTGAAATTACAGGGTGTTTGTCTTATTCATGACGGTTGTGAGTATACTTTGGATTCCAATAGTACAGTCTTCCCATAGCAGTCAACTGTACCAATACACACAAAGTGTAACCAGCTACTTAGCACCTCCTGTGTCAGCGATTTTCATCTTGGCTATGTTTTGGGAACGAATCAATGAACCAGTAGGTTTAATTTTTACTTGTTAACGCGACTAACCTCAAAATGTAAGATATTTATGTTCTTTGTATTAGCACGGTAAAGTCAAAACATCAGTGCATATATATATATATATATATTTTAATCCTGTACTTTTATGTTTGGTGACAAATATTGCCCGTAAAACTCTGTCAGTATTATATAACGTATGAAACCAAAGGACCTCTTTGTAGTTCCTTGGATATGAAGAATCTTATTCTCTTATTGGCTGTATTTAGGATATCGCCAGCTATTTAAAATGATCGTATCACCAAATAACATTTTTATTTACCTCACTTGTAACTGGCCTATAAAGGATTTCCAGTATAAGTAACGTATCATTGCAAAGTTTTGTAGAACATGGGAAACTAGAAAGTAAGTCTGAGCTTAAGTTTATCACTGGACAGCAGCTAGGGTTAATTCTGGAACTTGTAGTTCAAGAATTCATAAAACAACTTTCGTTATGTTACTAAACTTTTCAATCTTAGTTTTGCCTAATAATCGTTTTTTAAAAAAAACAATATAAACCATTATAACAGTAGCTTCTTGAGCTCCGTGCTAGTTTATTTAACGGGAGTAAATTGCTTGTCTAAAAAAAAAAAAAGGCCGTTTTTTAAGTGTATTTTCTTATTACGTTTGTCACATGTTTGACATTGATTCTCAACAGGGTGCCTTCTGGGGGTTGATGTGTGGCCAGGTAATGGGAATCATTCGTTTTGTACTGGATTTTGTGTACCAGGAACCACATTGCAGTAGCAGTCAAAGAGACAGTCGCCCCGGGATACTCACCGAAATACATTATCTTCATTTCGCTTGTATTCAGTTTCTTTTTACAGCTTTTTGCACCGTAACTTTCAGTCTTCTGACGAAACCTATCGATAAAAAACATGTAAGTTCTGAAGCATAAGTAAATTTGAGAACTTTATGATTCATATTTATAGGAAATTAACTAAGAAAGCTTCTGTTTGTAGGTGTTTTTTTTTGTGACTCACTCGGACTTGTTTGTACAATAAATCTCAATTTAATCAAAACCATAATGTTTTTGTTTTTTTAATTAACTAAGGAATTTATATTTTATACCATAAACCACGTGGTATCATGTTATTGATGACATATATGTTTTCATTAAGTTTTTTAATTAATTAATTAATTCTGCATAAAGAAACGTTAAAGGAGTTACAAAACCATTTATTAGCTGTGCCAATTCAACAACATGTGTGAAGTAACCCTAACGATAATTGAAAAACATTAATGATATTACGAAACCGTGTGCTTGAAATATTTACTGAAATCTACGCAGTTGGGCATGAAAGTTTAAATAAAGTTATGGTTACCTAAATTAGGAGTAAACGTTCATTACCTGTTTGCTGATTGTTTTACCTAGGCTTCATATGAAGGATTAAAAGGGTCTCCTTCACCGGTTGCATAGTCTCATTTTCGGCTTTACTTATTACTTTGAACATGATGAGGGTTGGGACCAAATGACATT
The DNA here is from genome assembly GCF_000517525.1 of Limulus polyphemus. NCBI lineage: Eukaryota > Metazoa > Arthropoda > Merostomata > Xiphosura > Limulidae > Limulus > Limulus polyphemus. The sequence goes on from NW_013670177.1 coordinate 33,252, forward strand.
CACTTAATGCATGCTAAACAATGCTTGAAGTGTCCTTGAAACTAGGCTTAAAATGTTCCCAATTTTCTAACAGTCGGTCCGACGTAAGCGCCCCCACACGTTGGGCAACAATATTCATAATCAACGTGTGACTGTTCAGAAACCTGGGTACGATATTTAAACCAGGAAAAAGAAAAGTCTGAATACACATTGAAGAAAAACTTGTAGCTAAACTATGGTTTATAGTTTACTCTTCAAGATTCGTGAGTCTGAAGTTGTGTACGGTAGAGAGATCATTACCTGTAGCTTTGGGACTCCATGGTTCAGTGACCCGAATAGATGTAATAGTTGAATGGTTTTATTGATGGTCCTAAAAGACAGGTACGGCGTAAGATTTTTCGGACTGTTTTGTAAGTTTGAGAAAACTTTTGTTACCTTACATAAATACCGTCTTTCTTTTCTAAGATATTGGTAAAACATTTTTCTAAAGTTTTTTCAGTCTTCAGACTGCTAATGACACTTTGAAGAAAGACAAACAATATCGAAACACTCAACCAAAATTTTTGAAGTCTGAAATTAGATCTAAAGTACGAGTTGAAAAAGCTTTACTTTGTTTGTTTTGAATTTTGCGCAAAGCTACACGAGGGCTATCTGCGCTAGCCGTCCCTAATTCAGCAGTGTAAGGCTAGAGGGAAGGCAGCTAGTCATCACCACCCACCGCCAACTCTTGGGCTACTCTTTTACCAACGAATAGTGTGATTGACCGTCACATTATAACGCCCCCCTCCACGGGTGAAAGGTCGAGCATGTTTGGTGGGACGGGGATTCGAACCCGCGACCCGCAGGTTGCGAGTCGAGCATCCTAACCATCTGGCCATGCCGGGCCTACAGTTGAGGAAGTAGATGAAAAGGGTTTTGTCTAGGGTCTTAAGATATTCTCTAGTACCGGGAGAACTTTGGTATCGTGACTATTTGGTTCCTTTTAAACCCTAGTTAAGAAAACTCAAAACTTGTGACATTTACCCACTTTGTAATGAAAGGTTAAATAATGTTAGAACACATATCAGCAAGATCACCCTTTCGTGGTTACAATTCTATAATGTCAGGCATAAAAAAAAAGGATTTATAGCCCTAAACACGTTCAAATCCGAAGGTAATATTGTCATTACTAAACAAGACAAAGAAAATACACAGCTAGTTATTTTTGGATAAAGATGACTACATTGATAAAGTCACACTAGTAATTAGTAACACTAAACTATTGAAAGACCATACCGCTTCAAAACAGAGCAAATTGATTAAATTCCTGATAGGCTTAAAGAAAACTAATGATCTGCATGATAATACTTATAATGATATTAGACCACTTGGTTCCCACGCTGGCACACTTTATGGGCTATCTAAGATTCACAAACCTGATTTCCCTATCAGACCTATTCTTTCTAACATGGGCCTTTTTTTTTTTTAATACAAACTCTCCAAATTCTTATGTTCGTCTTTAATTGAGTTTATTTTTAATAGTTACACAGCTTTGATTTTTCTGATAATTTTCGAAACATGAGGTTTGATGAAGACATTTATTTAGCCAGGTTAGATATTGAATCTGTGTTCACTAATCTGCCTCTAGATGACACATTTAATCTTTGTGTTAACCTTGTTTTTAAAGATAAGGAATGTGTTAACGGATTAAGTAGATAATCCTTTAAAAAAAACTGATGGAATTTGTCACGAAAAACTGCGTTTCAGTTTAAGAGTGAATCTTATGATCAGATTACCTGTGTTCTGCCCACCACGGGTAAGGAAACTCGGTTTCTAACGTTGAAAGCTGAAAACGAGACATTTTCAAATGAAGCTTATATTAAACAATCAGCAAACAGCTACTGAACGTTTACTCCCAATCCAGGTAATTCAACTTTCCTGAAACATAGTACGGACGACGTCACTATACGTGTGTGTGAAAAGCTTTTTAAACTTCTCTAAACTCTGCAAAGCGAAGGGTATTTCATTTCTCCAAGTCCCATCTCGTAAAGCAATGTCTATGTGTTAAGATTTCGTGTGTGAATTTTTTTCATTTGTTTTTAGACCCTGTTGAGTTTTAATACTTGCTTCCGATATTCAGGTTTTGAAAATTGTTAAATATGTTTTCGTGGTCAAAAGTTGAATTTTTCTTAACAGTTGTACCGACTGACATTTTGGACAAGATTCAGCGACAAGCAACGAATAGACATAGATAAAGAACACGAAATGCAGTCAAACAACGGTGATCAGGCTATAGCTCTAGAAGAGAGGAATATTCTTGAGACACAAAAACTTGAATCCAGTGAAATTTTAGAGAAAAGATCATTTATTAAAGGTAATTTTTTTTTACTTTTTTTTCCAGGTTTTATTCTGATGTTCGTCATTTTTCTTCCATACCTAGTTATCGGAATTGGGTTGTTATTATTTTCACTAATAAATTAGCGTAGGATGTATCCATATTTGCATATTGCCAACTGAGGCCTAGAACTTTCTACAAACTACGAGACGCTATGATGTAACAATGTTCACTTAAAGCAACGAGAAAAATACACAGAAGGTTCTAGTGATGTGACGTCAAATTACAACAATTCAACTACACACACAACGTACGACTCTTACCGAGTTACGTAACAAACTTGTGTAATAAACCTTTAAAATGATTAAGTTTTAACACTCTTGTTGTGAAAACTAAATAATCGTTAAATATTAGGTCACTAAATGAACTAAATAATAACTCTTACACCAAACAGTCTAGTATATCCAACACAAATGATCACGTGATATCAAACTCTGTGTACTTTGAACACAATAGCATACCGATACAAAATACGCTCTTTCATTCGATGTGTATTATTTTAACCACGTGTATTTGGTTATGTGTATTTTACTATTATTACAAGTTTGATTAAAACCATTGTCTGTTTATTATTCAATATACAACGACTTATGCTCGTAATTTTGTATGATTAATATCAAAAACCTGATTAAATCTACATACATGACCAAACAAACATACGTTGGTAAACACGACATCTTACAACTTACCGCTGACCCACTGGGAGACTATATATATATATGGGCTACCAAGTGAGGAAAAGTTAAGTTAATGAAAATGAAGTCAAATTGCTTGATTGGTAATTTAGCCGAAACGGGAGATATTTTAAAGTGTGTTTTACAGTTAACAAAGATAAGAATAATAATTTGACTTGTCAAATGGTGATCTAAAATATTTGAACCAGTCTGTGTGGACTTTGACAAAAAGGTAACAATTATTGAAAGTTCTGGATACACATATGGTAACCCACGGGGTAATGTAAGGGAATTTATCGCAAATTGTACAGTAAGAAACAGAGTAGAGAAAACTAATTCGTCTTGTCAGTTGGGTTCCAAAATAACTGAACTGGTATGTGTGGACGTTTAACAAGAAAATAGAATTATTTAGAGTTTTACATACAACTAATGTAACTAATGTGTAATGATTTTTTGTACATACGTTTGACTTGTTTTGAATATATTATTTTAAAACTAGCGGATTGTGTGCTGTCCTTTTATTGTTGACATTTATCGCCAACATATCACAGGCAGCTAGTGTAAAGAATCTGGCTCTATACAAAAACCTGACAATTAGATAATCCTTATGTCTTGGTGATGTTAATGAATATATTGTGCTATTTATATCACGCCCTCTGATAGTTAAATACTGACAAAGTTTACTCACCCTTCATCCTTGTTTAATTTTATAGGTCACACGACTTCCAACTACCATTGAGAAATTGGGCTAGTTGTCCCATCCCTAATCATAGTTTTCCCTGAGCTAATCTTTATTTTCACATTACAGAGAAAAAAATAGCTTAATGGACCATCAGAAACCGCCAGCCCAGACCTATTACATACATTTAAAATATAATTCAAAGCATAACACGGCAATTATACACTTATCCTACCAAATTTCATGGGACACAGATGGTTATGAATAAAGCATATCTATTGTTACATAAGTGGGAGGCAAGCCAAAATTTGGGGGGCAAAACAAAACATCTTATACACGTGTAATTTTGAAAGGACTTGTTATTCCCACCACCAAATTTTTAGCATGAGAAATTACATTGATCCAATGTTGGGTTTCAAATAGTACTTTGTATTGAATTTTGAAGCTCCAAAGTACTCACTGACCTTGGAAAGGATCAGAAGGTTTTTGACCATTCTTGGGTATCTAGCATTTGGGGGGGGGGGGTTACAAGTCCCTTTAGAATTTAATTGATCAATAATGAATAAGCACGAACTTACCAAGACACCAATTGGAACGATCATCCTCTTCGACTTTAAACCTATGTTAACCTTGTATTTGGAAACTTAGTAATGAACATGTCAACAACATCATTAAGATCAATAGAAAGAGCACCTTTCTCTGTGCACGCTAATTACTGTTAGAATCTTCAGTCTCTTATCTGCCGTATTGGTTCTAAAGTGATTTTTAATCAGTTTTAGCTTGCTAAAGCTCCTTTCACAGCTGGCTGTGCTAATTGGGCGAGTTATTGCTATCTGTATAAAATTCTAAAGTTTAGTAAAAGCCAGAAATAGGGGTTAGAGATGTACTGCAAACTCTTCGACTGCTCTAAATGTTGCACCTGAATGCTCATTCGTTCTCTTAGCTTACCTCATTTCCATTTGTATGTCTTCAAGATTGAGCCTATAGTGGGCTGCAAGGTGAATCTCGTATGGTGTTCAGTGTCCTAAGTGTGGTTAGAACTGCGAACGTTGAAAATGATGTACATTTTCCTCGTCACATCTGTACGTTTGCAACTCTGCTAGAAGACTCTCAGTGAGATCTGCTGCTTTCATATAATCTAACTTGGACCTTTGCAGCTTATCTGACGCTCCTTTTTCTTCACCTAAGATGTCATTCACAAACTGCATACATATATGAATTTCTGGTTGCACCAACGTAGATTGGACATTTAATGCACAGTCTTGATTGCTGGCACTTATGTCAACATGCCTCAGATATTTAATAAAACAGTCAGACCTTGCTACAATTGCACCTCCAGCATGCACCTGGCAAGCCAATCGTGTTCCAACATTGTTTTAAATTCTATAGGCTTTTCATATGGGTGCATGTCTTTTTTTCTTTGAACTTGTGTGTGTGTGAACATTAGAACCACTTAAAATATTATAGTAAGTCTTAAGAAAAAAGTCAGAAAAAGAGGTAACAGATTTCACACTTTCTATGATGACCAAATTAGGACGATGTGCAATACTTCAGGTACGATTTGTTTTATTTTCTGTTGAAACCCAGAGCACTTGCCGCACATGACAGCAATGCCATCATATCCTTTACCAATCAGGTTTGTGATATTAAGTCCATTGTCTTTTAACTGCTCCAGAATATATTTGGCCAACGATTCTGAGTCGACTTCAAAATTCTCCATGAACTCTGAATCATTAAAATACCAAACTCATCTACTCTTCTTTGGACAGGTCTTTAGTTCCATCGACTAAGATAAAAAATTATTGAGCTTCTCTTATTTTCTATTTTATTTTGTCCAAAAATATATCACTGAGGACATACAAAATGGCATCTTGTACACTGCGGTGTGCATATTTCTCAATTGTTGTTAATTTATGATCTGGGAATAAGTCCTTAAAAAGTTTAATATTTCCATAAAGTTTCCTTTATTTTCAGCTGTGTCTTCTTCACGATGATTCCTCAGAGGTATTTTTTCGACAGCTGTAAGCCTGAACGTATCTCCAAGTATTTTGATGCATTCCCTATTTTTTCCACAATCGGTCAGTGAGCTTCATTAACACGATCTGCTAGTATTTTCTCATAAAGCTTTGATTCTAAATAAGCATTATATTTGCACACATTGTTCAAACGTGCATCAGACTGCTTGCATTTGAGAAGATTATTGTTTTTTAGAGATTCACCCTTTCACTTTTTCCACGTATTGAATCATTCAGACAGAAAAGCTTGCTCAGCTTGATATTTAGGGCCTGTAGTAAAATGGCGACAGAGAAAACAGTAAAACTTTGTGAGTAGATGCAAAATATTGAAGCCAAGGATATGCTTTATACCATTCAAGTATGAATTTTCGTCCATAAGTCTTTGGAAAGCAGCAGGGCTTATTAAGATCAGGTCGAATTGGTCCATTGTTGGGCATTTGGAATATGTTAGCCGGACCACCTTCGCCAAGAGTCGACCTAGGCAGATTTAATTTTCCACTGTTGCTGCTCGGTTCTCCAATGCTAGTGGGTTCGCCCAATATTTCTTCATTTCCTTGATCAGAAGTATCCACACTGTCTCTTTGGTTCAATAGTTTATCATCCTCTTTCGAGTTTCCAGGTATGACTATTTCATCTTCAGTCCTTTGGCACTTCTCGCTTCATCCACCTGTCTCCTTCATAGATTCATCTTTCTGAGAATCCTATGATTTACGCGGATACTTGCAGATTTTTCTGATATTCATTTTCTCAATAGTAAGACTTGATCTGTCTATACGTAACAATTAACAACAGTAAAATGTATCATTTAAAGATACCCGCGACCTCTTGACCTAGAAACTTGAAGAACAACATCGTAACAAGTACAGAGGCGTAAAGTAAAAACGCTTAGGATAGCTTGGTATACAACAAGCTCGTGCTTGTCACAACTGTTCTTCTGAGAAAGGCAGGCCTACGTCTCTTTTTAACCCTTTTGTAGGGGATGGGGCAGTATAATATTGTCATTGCTCAGGCAAAGCATAATATTTACAGCCTTTAATTAGTTACAGAGATATCAAATAGAAAATTAGACCTCTCTTGCCACGCCCACCTGTCCGTCTTCCCTTTCAGAACTTGCCAATAGTTTTCTACGACTTTTAACCCTATATTATCCATAATCAATATAAAACCAAGGGTTCCTTCATTGAAATGGCTATTATTCTACTTTTTTTTTCTTAATAGTTTCGAATTAAGTTTACTTTTTGTTCCTACGGGAAACATTTCGACCAGTTTTACTTAAATTTTAACGACGTTTGTGGTATAATTAGAAAGCCATAAAAAATTGTGATAGTTATGGGACACATTCTCCTTTTTGCATCTTATTATTTTGTGTTCTTTCGAGCATTATTTAATAAAAAAATAATTACTTTGTGCAGTAGTACCATTAGTATAAAAAGTAGGGTTAAAGGGAATATCTATTATTGTTGAATATATCTGGTTGTCTTCAAGTATACACGAAGAAAATAACATCCAGTAAAACGGTAGTGCGTGTGTCAACGTGTTTTCTTGTTATACAGATTAAATTTGCTCTACTTTTTTCTTTGTTTTTGAATTTCGCGCAAAGCTACACGAGGGCTATCTGCGCTAGCCGTCC
>NW_013670177.1:41602-44643 GCF_000517525.1 Limulus polyphemus
TTGTTTAACAAAATCTGCATATATATATATATATATATAATGTATGTGTGGTGTTTCAAAGTTAAATATATTTGTCACATTGGCTCCTTGATAAATCTGAAGGCTTAAAATGGTAAAAATCAGGTTTCCACACTCGCAGTGAGTAGGGTACATAGTACCTACTATGGTACTATCTGTACCATAGTAGGGTACAGATAGCTTATTGTGTAGCTTTGCGTTTATTCAAAGCAAACCCACCCTTGTATTATATGTATGAATAATTCACCTTTTGCAACCACATTATCAATCAAGGCCTAAATTCAATGACCTTGTACTCTCGCGACATGTACATTGAAGAGTGGTTGAGATACCCTAATGCTATACAGCTAACCGTCAACGGTTTACAAATTTAAAACACTAGAATCCGGAGTTCGATTCCCCGATGTGTAGTTTTGCGCTAAGCAAGAACTGTTAGCCAATTATGCTTAACTAAATTGGGTACTAAGTTTTATTTTTAGTTTGTACTAATTTTTAGTTGGTTTTTTGTTTATGTTTTGTAATCAGTATTCCATAAACTGAATTTTTATATCGGAAATTAAATAAATATATATAAATAATGACATGTTCTGAGACATTTATTCAAAACTCACAATTACAGCTATCCCTCTGTGGAGAAAAGCATTAAACCTGATGTGCGGAATGGGTCTAAATCCGGACAATGAGGATCATCAAAAATCAACATGGCTGACCCTTGAACAGGAAGCCCAAAGTAGCACAGGGATCGTGGAGGAGTCTTCTCTGTGGAAACAAGTTTGTGACGTGAATGGGCTGTGTCTACTCGTTGTCGGCGTTTTTATGTTTGGTTTCTATGCTTGAATAAAAAAACTGTATTTAGAACGTGTTAATTTTGTACGTTAAACAAACTATTTAGAAACACTTAATGTGAGCATCACTACTAACATTTTGGTTTAGTATTTTATTGACTCTAGATGAATCGACTACTTTAATGTTATAGGATGATTTCTGACATATTTTGGTATTTTTCTAGTATTGTTGTTTGCCATGGATAATGCAAGGTTTTGTAAAATTAATTGTCTAAAACTGAAACGGCTGATAAGATCAGATTATTACTATTATTACAATAAATATATTTCAACTTGGTAAATTCCTCCCTGTACTTTTGTATTCGTTTAAACTCAAATTAAAGAACTGAATCGTATTATGTGGTTTTTACTCATAGTATAAACTGTTTATCGTGTGTAAAATAAAACAAGTATATATATATAATATAATCGCATTAATTCTTATTTTAGACGAGACAAAAATTGAGCTTTTTGGTCTAAATTTAAAACGTTACGTTTGACACGAGCCCAACACAGCACATCACCCAGTCAACACCATCCCAACTGTCAAACATGGTGGTGGCAGCATCATGTTATGGGGATGCTTCTCATCAACAGGGACTGGGAAGCTTGTCAAGATTGAGGGGAAGATGGATGGTGCAAAGTACAGGCGAATCCTAGAGGAAAACCTGCTCGAGTCAGCCAAGAATCTAAAACTGGGTCGAAAATTCACATTTCAGCAGGACAATGACCCAAATCACAAGACCAAAGCCACACTGGAGTAGTTTCAAAAGAAGAAAGTGGATGTCCTGGAGTGGCCCAGTCAAAGTCCTGACTTGAATCCAATAGAACATTTATGGTGAGACTTCAAGATTGCAGTCCATCAACGAACCCCAACCAACCTGTCAGAATTGGAGCTATTTTGACAGGAAGAATTGGCAAAATTTACATCATCCGATTGTTCCAAGCTGGTAGAGACCTGTCCAAAAAGACTCACAGTAGTAATTGCTGCCAAAGGTGCTTCCATCAAGTACTGACTTGAATACTTAATACAATCAGCAAATTTCAATTTATATATTTTCTTTGCAGGTTTTGCGGACATTCAACATCCTTTACACATAACACTGTTAAGTTTGATCATTAGAGTTTTGAATAAAAACAAGTTCATTAAAAAATTGTTTACATTATTTTATTACATCAAAATATGACATTATTGGTAGGGGTAAATGGTTTTACAAGGCGCTGTACCAATTCATCATTCAAAGAATAGCAAGGTGTTGCTAATTCCTCTAAAAGGACACTCCGAACAAAAAAAAAGGATTTTCCCTTGCTTCACTGAACATGCATGAGTAGAATTGGGACTGTTATTGGTAGCGGGTAAACGAGCATGAACCAGTAAGTTACTTAGCATTTTTATTTGTCTTTCGGACGTAATAAGTCCCTTCGTTAGTTTATAACGTGAGTTTATGAACATTTAGTGATATCCCATTACCTACAATGTTTACATTGTCAAAATGTAGTTCTGATACAGGTGGTTAGGACACTCGACTAGCAATCTTCGGGTCGAGGGTTTGAATTCCCGTCCACCAAACATGCTGGCCCTTTCAGCCGTTGGGGCGTTATAATGTGACGGTCAATCCTACTAGTCGTTGGTAAAAGAGTAGCCCAAGGGTTGGCGGTGGGTGGTGATGACTAGCTGCCTTCTTTTTAGCCTTTCACTGCTAAATTAGGGATGGCTAGCGCTGGCAGCCCTGGTGTAGGTTTGCGCGAAATCCAAACGAAACCATTCCGTTCTACAGTAACTTTATTGGCCTTAGTTGTCACCCGAGTTGTTGATTTTTCATATACAAAATTTTTTTAATGCAGAAGTTACGGGGTTAAGTTGGATATCTAGGTTTAAGGCCCTTTGATTGACCACATAGTTGTGGTGTACTGCTATAAGACGATCTTATATGTTATACAAGTTGCTTTGATAGGGTGAAATATTCTAGTACATAATTAACTTTGTCTTCAGTTTTCTATGTTGGATCTTTCTGTAATAGAATGTACGTTGTAGAATGATTATGTTTGATAGAAGTGGTCGTGATGACAAATCCCTTTATTCTCATTACATTCTATGATAATAAACTGTGCTTTTTTTCAGGTTATTTAGCGCAATTCCATCTTTACGCCTGTCATCGCTTTTATTAGTGCTTTGATTTGTTTTGTAAACAAAAAAAA
>NW_013670177.1:45505-46627 GCF_000517525.1 Limulus polyphemus
TTGCACATGATTTAAACGTTTGGAATGTTTCAGGAAGAGATAACATATTTAGTTGCACATGATTTAAACGTTTGGAATGTTTCAGGAAGAGATAACATATTTAGTTGCACATGATTTAAACGTTTGGAATGTTTCAGGAAGAGATAACATATTTAGTTGCATATGAACGTTAGAGTTTCTGGTAAGTTCGTATGTTGGACCTCTGGCAGAAAATAATTTGAAATTTGTATACTTTGATCCAGAAGATTTTTGTCATGTATACATGAAGTTAAATGACTATAAAGCTGAATACCGTTTGTATCTCTCGGGAACTGGAACTTGCTGGAATGTTTCTTTTAAAATTCTAGTATTTATCCAACGTTTTCCATAAAAGTGGCAAAACTGGAAGAAAGTATAAAAGGTGTTGTAAAAGAGAACGCAAAACATCAACATGTGAAAGGGCAATCTAACTGTAGTGGTAGACTAAACATTATGATGGTGATGGCATCTCGGAATTATGGATAGAAGAGACCCACAAAGAACTTTTCGAAAAGTTAATACTGCTGTGAGGAATCTCTAAATTTTTATCTGTCAAAGGTGAACAAGTAATGTATTCTTAATAATCGCTATACAGCTAAAACTCTCGCACTACTTTAGTCCATTGACTGCGGATTCGCCTTATAGTGTACGGTCCGCCTCCGGGAGTTGAATGCGAGTTTACTGTATACGTACGTTTAAAGGAGCCGCGGTTAAAGATAGATTATTCTACTTATAATGAAACTTCTGAATTCTTAATCAACTATTATGAGCTAAGCCTACGTAATGGATTACACAAGTTAAAACCTCGAAGGACATCTCCACTGTTTTCTATTCCGCACACCACTTCCTAACACACAAGGTTCTTTGTTAGATTCTAAAACACAAAACTTAAGAAGTAAACAGACAGTAATACAGTCCTTTTCTTCGAGTAGGCCACAACTAGGTTTACCTGAAGTTCAATCTATAAAATTGAAAAAGGTTCCTACCGAATATAGAGACACAAAGATTAATTATACGTAACCAATCACTTTGTACTTATCTTTATAATGATATTACTGAATTGTGAGTGAACTATTATGAAGAAATCCTACGTAATTAATTACG
>NW_013670177.1:47626-50973 GCF_000517525.1 Limulus polyphemus
ATTCATTAGATTCTGAAGCACAGAACTTTGGAGGTAAACAGACAACAATACCATCTTTTCTTTAAGTAAGGCACAACTAGGTTTACCTGAAATTCCATTTATAGAATTGAAAAAGGTTCCTACCGAATACAGAGGTGACCTCAAGTACAAAAGAAAACAAACGAAAACTTGAGATTTAAAACAGGAATCTGTCAAATAATTAAAAGTATACCGATTGAAAGAATCCAATTAAATAATAAAAGATTACAATCGCTCCTCAGAATATACCTGTGTTTAATTTATCAGAAGTTCTCCTCATTAAAGTAAAGAAATAACCTTCAGAATGTAGGGATAAGAGAATTCAATAGACCAAAAATCCTTTCATCTCAGAACTCGAGGATATGTTTTTCAAAATTCAGTCATCAAAGTCCGAGTATTCTGAAGACCAGTTTAGATTCACTTACTTACATGGCTACGGCATGTTGTTATATGCGATGTAAAAAAAGAATGTCCAACGTACCTGATAATGGATTTCCCATGGCAAATTCATGTAACTAAGGGAAGTGCGAATCTCTGTATTGAAAGCAAATATATATGGCTACTTGGAACAGTTCGATTGGGTGTGCTTGTTTTATGTTGATTCTCTTTTTTTAGGGTCTTGTGAAAAATAATTTCTGCAATACGTTGTATTGCCTCATGACAAGGAGTTTGAGGGAATTGGTTTACGGCATCAAATCTAGACATAATGATGTTATTGTCTGAACTATGTAAGTGTTGTAGGTGGTGTGAAGTGTTTTTTAATTGGGTGCTTGTTTTGGAAACATAATGTTCCAAAATCCAATGGAAGTATTATTTACCAAGGTTGTTGTTTGAAGAGTTATCAGACGACATAATTGGACGTAAGGTTATCGGGTTTTATAGACTTTCGGTAAACCGCAGATTTTTGTTTCGTATGCGAGAATTTGTAAAGTTTAAAAATGATAGTTATTTTTTTTTAATACTATTTGGTGTAGTTTGCTCAGTTTTTGTTGTATGTAGGGTTACGATCAGTATTTATCTGAGTAAATTTAGATGTATTATTCAATATATTTACCATCAAGGAATCATACTGTTTGGTTGGTGGAGTCACGATAGAGTTTCCTTTATCGGCTCTCTGGGTGGCAATGTATTTGTTGTTTCTAAGAAGTTTTAGGCCTTTTCTTTCTGTTTATGATAAGTTTTGTTTTGTAGGCTTCTTACTGTTTCTTTCGAAGTTTTTTCTATATTCATCTAGCAAGTGTTTTAACAGACATACTTTTGGTTTGACAGGAAAATTGTTCATTAAGTTGTTCTTGTTTTTTGGAATGTTGAATAATTCCGGTGATTTTATGTTATCCTGTGATGAATTAGACACGGATTCTTCTTGAGGTCTTGGTCTTGTGAATAGCTGCTGTTGATTGGACTTGTGATTTGATTGTATTATTACTTTCCTGCAAAGATCTCCAAAGTTAGTTTTCAAATCTAACATTAAGATGGTGGGAAGATTTACTGCTTAGGTAAGACATTTATTCAAGGCTGTGGTTTGACTTGATTTGAAAGTTCGACAGGATGATTATATTGTTCTTTACAGCGTCCAGTTTTATTTTTTATTCTGCTGAAGTTTTTCTACCTTTCTGTTTAAATTTCGTTTGATAGTTAAGCCTTTAAAGTAGGTGCTTTTCTGTATTACTGTCGGAAGTAAGTTATAATCTTCAGGGAGTAATCAAACGTAGAAGGGTGCTATGAAGAAATGTCAGTTTTCTATGATTTTCATTTATAGTTCGTTTTAAAATTTATATTTTTGTTTGTTTGTTTGAAATTAAGCACAAAGCTACACAATGGGCTATCTGTGGTCTGCCCACCACGGGTATCGAAACCCGGTTTCTAGCGTTGTAAGTCCGCATTTATACCGCTGTGCCACTGGGGGGCTTTTCCTACAGAGTTCATCTCCAGTTGTTTTTTGACGAAATCATGACAACTTTGGTCCGTACCCTTCCAACATATATCAAAGATACCACCTAGACTCTACAAGTATTTAACGAAATATCCCTAGCTATTCCGAATCCACTACTATTCACAATGGACATATAATACACTGCCGTATCGCATAGTGAGGGTCTTGAAGTTTTGAGTTTCTACCTCAACCAGCGACAAGTGCTAGAACCATCAACAGGTAAGACTAACTGAACTAGTTTTAATACTTAACATCCTTTCTCCGAATGATTCATATTACAAACAAATAAAGAGTGTAGCCACGGGTACCAAGATGGGACCATCATTCGCCAAACTGTTTGTAGGCTACAGAGAACACCACATCTTTAAAACTTATGATGGACCCATGCCGGTTTTATACCGACGATACTTTGATGACATCATTGGAATTGCAACTTCCAGCATAGACGAACTCGATCATTTTATCAAATTCGTTCAGAACCAGCCCTTCAGTACACAAACAACGTTTCAAACCATTCAGTAAACGTACTCGACATCACCCTAGCCTCAACTTCCATTGATTATAAACCCACTGCCTCTCACTCGATCATAACTCCAAACATCCTACAGCTACTAAAAATGTCATCACAAAATCTTAGTTTCAACGCCTAAGTCGTTTATGTAACTACGAATCCGATTTTGACTAGAAAGCTGATGAAATGTCAGGTTTTGGAGGATCAAGAATTACCCCCCCCCCCCAGACATAATCAATTCAGCTCGCAAGATCGCTACAAAGATCAATCATGATAATGCACTAAATCTGAAGACAAAAAAACGAATCATCGTAAAAATCAAGTCCCTTTGATATTGACATATCATTGACAAAACATCCAGGTTTCTAAGATAACAAAAAACATTTAACAATAAACCCATCGTTTCGTACCAACACATAAAAAAACAACCCAAAACCCTAAAATTCTTATTAGTTCCTGCACAGTTGAAGACACAAGAAGAAACCACCCATCTTCAGTGTGGTACACGTTGCTGAATACACGTTCACTATGCAACACCTGTCGTTACATCAGTACCAGTACATCTGTATGTGGTCCAAGCTCCACGTACACCATCAAACAGTGAATACACGATCACGATCCAACACATGTCGTTACATCAACACCAGTACATCTGTATGTGGACCATACTCCACGTACATCAAACAGTGAATACACGTTCACAATGCAACACGTGTCGTTACATCAACACCAGTACATCTGTATGTGGACCATACTCCACGTACATCATCAAACAGTGAATACACGTTCACAATGCAACACGTGTCGTTACATCAACACCAGTACATCTGTATGTGGACCAAACTCCACGTACATCATCAAACAGTGAATACACGTTCACGATGC
>NW_013670177.1:51973-56601 GCF_000517525.1 Limulus polyphemus
ACAATGCAACACGTGTCGTTACATCAACACCAGTACATCTGTATGTGGACCATACTCCACGTACATCAAACAGTAATACACGTTCACGATGCAACACGTGTCGTTACATCAACACCAGTACATCTGTATGTGGGCCAAGCTCCACGTACACCATCGAACAGTGAATACACGTTCACGATGCAACACGTGTCGTTACATCAACATCTGTATGTGGACCAAACTCCACGTACATCAAACAGTGAATACACGTTCACTATGCAACACGTGTCGTTACATCAACACCAGTACATCTGTATGTGGACCAAACTCCACGTACAATCAAACAGTGAATACACGTTCACGATGCAACACCTGTCGTTACATCAGCACCAGTACATATGTATGTGGACCAAACTCCACGTACATCATCAAACAGTGAATACACGTTCACAATGCAACACGTGTCGTTACATCAACACCAGTACATCTGTATGTGGACCACGCTCCACGTACATCATAAAACAGTGAATACACGTTCACGATGCAACACGTGTCGTTACATCAACACCAGTACATCTGTATGTGGGCCAAGCTCCACGAACACCATCAAACAGTGAATACACGTTCAGTTCACGATGCAACACGTGTCGTTACATAAACACCAGTACATCTGTATGTGGGCCAAGCTCCACGTACATCATCAAACAGTGAATACACGCTCACGATGCAACACATGTCGTTACATCAACACCAGTACATCTGTATGTGGACCAAGCTCCACGTACACCATCAAACAGTGAATACACGTTCACGATGCAACACATGTCGTTACATAAACACCAGTACTTCTGTATGTGGGCCAAGCTCCACGTACATCAAACAGTGAATACACGTTCACGATGCAACACATGTCGTTACATCAACACCAGTACATCTGTATGTGGACCAAGCTCCACGTACACCATCAAACAGTGAATACACGTTCACGATGCAACACGTGTCGTTACATCAACACCAGTACATCTGTATGTGGACCAAGCTGTTCACATGTACATCCAAGTGTCTAATTTATTGTTTACTTGTTTATATTGTTGTACAACTGTACCTAGGAGAAAGAGGTCGGATTTTGTCTGAACGACCACGCGAACACATCCAGACAAACCTGTGGCTAAACATTACAACAATAATAATAATGACCATAAAATTAGCCCCTTCGGAATCCTGGCCACCCCGTCACTCATAGACAGTCAAGAAAAAGAGACAACAGGATGAAAATGAACTCATCTATGGGCTTGGTGCCATTCACTTGAAGATAATAAATGGAAGGGTTTATTTTCTATATTAAACTCTACCTCTGTTGGTGTATATGTATACGAGCCCATATAAGCATATGCGAGCATATAAAGATATTTATTCATAAGCTTACATTTATATTTTCCATGCACGCACACATATATATATAATCCTTACCTTTAATTAATTAATTAATCTTTTTATATTATTATTATTATTATCAACCTTTTTTTTTATTTTTAAAGCATGTTCAGCATCGGTTTTATGTCGTTGAGCGACCTGGGAAGGTCAGGTTCAATTCGACCTCTTCCTCCCTCCTTAACTATTATTTGGATCTGACAAAACTACTGATAATATTTGATACATCAGGTTTCGTTTGTACACCTGGCGCAACACAAAACACTAATTTATCTTCGCCTTAATGTTGTTTTGTAGTCCAAGTGAATGTTCTACAGAAAATGGTAAGTGTTGCTATTTTAAATAGTTTCTGTAATAGTAAAGTGGTCGGTTAAACATTATGTCATTCAGTTGTAGCAAAATGCTGTACTACCGAGTTTATCAATCATTTGTTACAATTAAATATACGAATGAAAGCAGAGATACATACATAGATGGTTAGCATATAAGAATATGTTTTAAGACAAACATTATAACTAGTGAAACAGTAAGCTTGTATAGTATTTAGAGATTTAAATAATCATATTATCATTAAATTCCGTCCTTTTCAGGACAATAATTGTAAAAAGTATGTTATGCAAGTTAAATATAGAAGCGATAATCATATTATCATTAAAATTCCGTCCTTTTCAGGACAATAATTGTAAAAAGTATGTTATGCAAGTTAAATATAGAAGCGATAATCATATTATCATTAAAATTGTCCTTTTCAGGACAATAATTGTAAGAAGTATGTTATGCAAGTTAAATATAGAAGCGATAATCATATTATCATTAAAATTCCGTCCTTTTCAGGACAATAATTGTAAAAAGTATGTTATGCAAGTTAAATATAGAAGCGAAAACTATACTACTGTACGTTAAATGTGTACTAGATCATAAAAAAAATGAACACAATCGGTTGTAAAATAATAACGTAAAGGTCTCGTTTAATGTTTATTGGCCCCCCAGTGACACAGCGGTATGTCTGCGGACTTACAACGCTAGAAACCGGGTTTCGATACTCGTGGTGGGCAGAGCACAGATAGCCCTTTGTGCAGCTTTGTGCATAATTAAAAACAAACAAACAAACAATGTTTATTGAAACGAAACATTAGGTAGGATAAAATTCTTTATTATTGTAAAAGTATGTAGAGTAAATTATTGGCGCTGCTATAATATTTACCTCGTTCAAGTGATGTACAAATTAAGAAAGCATGTTGGATAAAAACTGATGTACACAGTACGTTATGATATAATAGTTGTCTCGTTAAAATAATGGTTTTTACTTGTAACTTTTTAGGACATCTAATCATTGATGACGTAATCACATGTTGAGATACCCTACTATGAGCTCACCATCCTTTTCAACTACCTGCCTATAGAAACACTGTCCTTAGTAAGACCATCTACCTATACCAGCACTACCCTTAGTAACACCATCCGCCTATAGAACCTAGGTAAATTATCCACCTATAGACCCTTAGTAACACCATCCGCCTATAGAACCTTAGTAACACCATCCGCCTATAGACCCTTAGTAACACCGTCCGCCTATAGTATCGAACTATTATATTACCACTAAGGCAGCAGCAGCACCTTCTGGCACAACTTTGTGAAACTTCGCAGACGTTATCGCCCTTTAGTACCTGTTATATAACATTTATGTAACTCCCAGGTGTCACCATAACTTGCATATTATGTATCCGTTATGTAGCCCTCAATTGTAGGCATAGTTTGCATATTGCATAATAGTTATGTAAACGTAAGACGGCGACTTCCTCTTGCCACTAAACAATCGGGATAACTACTGATGGTTTGTCTTAACTATTCTCTTATTTACCCTTCTCTCCTATTTTCAAGCACTGATGTTATAACTGTATTACTGAAACTAGTTGGCTGAAACAACTAATATGGACTGTTTTTCATTTTGCCAAAAAACTTTTTTTATATATATATTTTTTACGGTTATTATACAGCAGCGCAATGTACCGGAAAATATAAAGTGTTTATCCGTTTAGACACTAGAGGCCGCTAAAAATTCTATCAAACAGTGTCCCATTCACCTAACGAAGGATATACACCCGTAAAGTAATGTCTTCAAAAAATAAAATAAATTATTTTGTACTAACTTTTTTCCATAAAGTTTTGTCAAATGATAACTCAACACAATTCTTTATTATTTGATTTTTATATTGTTAGTTTAGTCATATGTATGAAGAATCAGTAACTTTGTACTAATTAATATTAAGCGTATTGTACAAGTATAATCCATGGGATGGCTGAAAGATCCTTCACGTATCAAATAACCACACTGTCAATGTAACTTGACCACCAAGTACGTTACCAGAATGGTAAAAGTGCCCGGCATGGCCAGGTGGATAAGGCGCTCGACTCACAATCTGAGGGTCGCGGGTTCGAATCCGCATCCCACCAAACATGCTCGCCCTTTCAGCCGTGGGGGCGTTATAATGTGACGGTCAATCCCACTATTCGTTGGTAAAAGAGTAGCCCAAGAGTTGGCGGTGGGTGGTGATGACTAGCTGCCTTCCCTCTAGTCTTGCACTGCTAAATTAGGGACGGCTAGTGCAGATAGCCCTCATGTAGCTTTGCGCGAAATTCCAAAACAAACAAACAAACAAATGGTAAAAGTTATATAAGATATCAGCAATAATCTGTAATCTTTCCTTGATTTGACAATTAATTACTACGACATAGAAAAGGTTGACATACAGATTTTTACATGATTAATTAGATAGTTTAAAGTTATTAACCAAGTTTTTGTGCCTTTTATTACGGTGTTTAACCAGCACGGGTAAATATATTCTAACGTTCTACCTCTACAAGACAGAAAAATACATGTCGAGAACAAAATCTTAATATTTGACCGAAATGTTTATATATCGTAATATATTTAACTTGGGCCCGTTGTAATATTGGGTATTTAACTTGGGCCCGTTGTAATATTGGATATTTAACTTGGACTTGTTGTAATATTGGGTATTTAACTTGGACTCGTTGTAATATTGGGTATTTAACTTGGACTCGCTGTAATATTGGGTATTTAACTTGGACTCGCTGTAATATTGGGTACTTAACTTGGACTCGCTGTAATATTGGGTACTTAACTTGGACTCGCTGTAATATTGGGTACTTAACTTGGACTCGCTGTAATATTGGGTATTTAACTTGGACTCGTT
>NW_013670177.1:57601-59575 GCF_000517525.1 Limulus polyphemus
AACTTTTTTTTTTTTTTTTTTTAACCAAATAGTAATTTTTTGCCAGATTTATGGCTATTAGGTATAAATATGTTATTAAATAATGTTTCCTATGTTTTTTGTTAATTTAAAAAAAAGAATGTTATGGACTTCTACGAAAGTCCATTTAAAATTTAATTTTGTAATAAATAACTCAGTTGGGAAATAATAAAAAAATTTCGAAAAGGATTTACAATTAAAATATTTCCTTTGTAATATATATAGTCAATTTTTGTATTTTTCATAATACATTTGTACACAAGTTATTTTGTACCTAAACATTATTTTAAAATCATAACAATAGCTTAAGAATAAGCCTAACGAACCAGTCTTACAAATTTAAAGTACTGTGAATCACATTTGCGTGACATGGATTTGCGCGTGGGAGCGAAAGCAGGATCTCATAATTTTGTAATGTATTCAGCTTTATGAGCAAGTTTCCTGTATATTATATTTTCATACGTCTTGTAGAAGGAAGGTTAAATACTGTATCGCGTGGTTACCGGTTATGAGGTAGTCTTAATAACCCTTTACCGTTCAGTTTAACTGAAGATTAAACATATCCGAGATACCAATACATTTACCCAATATTCGTATAATCTTTTCCCATCACCGTGAGTTTGTAATCATTTAGAAACGGTCGAGACTTCCTTGGTTTTATCTAAATCTGATCAGTTCTTTACCTCTCTGTAAATGTGAGCTTATATTAGGGCATAATGTCCCTAAAACTGACAGCAAATAATGAGATAAACAGAATGGTTGAATGGTGGCTACTTTTTGCGTCGTATTGTTAAATTACCAAGTCAAACTTTGCCACTTTGCACAATAATATATAGTGTGCTAGTTTTATGTGTATCTATACACTTACGTATACCTACGTCTGAACCTTATGTTTTCTTATTGCATTAATTCCTGCTCTAGCATTTTTCTCTCTTAAACGTAAAACACATCATTAATAGAAGTAAAACATCCCTACTTTAGTAGTGTTGTCATCTAATTATTAAATAATAATATGCACAGTATTTTCATTTGGTATCTCTTGTGAGGTTTGTGCTTTTGGTGGAAACTGTTCTGAGTAAGGAAGTATCATTGATGATGACTTTGAGCAGTAGTAGTTACAAAAAAAATAAAGCTTTGATTAAGATGATTTTTACCAAAGAATAGCGGGATTGACCGTCACATTATAACGCCCCCACGGGTTAAAAGGGGCTAGCATATTTGGTGGGATGGGGGATTCGAACCCACGACCCTCAGATTGCGAGTTGAGCCCGCTAACTACCTGGCCATGCCAGGCTGTGATAACTTCTCCTAAACGTATATGTTTGGTAACTCTGTAATATACTTAAGCAAAACAGATACCATATTTGTACTTATATCTATAAGTTAAGAGTTGGTAACTGTGCAGTTAGGGTTATGTCTAAGAGAGATAAAAATTCCATCATAACTTGTATATATTTTTAAAAAAAAACTTAGAGTTTAATTTTCTTTTCTCTCTATTTTTTCTTTTTTTCCTATTTCTTCTTCCTTCTCTCTGTTAAGATATTTGTCAATATATATATATTATACATATATTTAGTCTCATGAGCTATCCCAATGAAAATGTCACTATGACTCACTACCTTCGTTTAGCCTTTATTCTAGAAAAGGCCTAGGTCTAATGTGAATTTAAAGTGAGCCTAATGAGCATTAAGCCTCACTGACCATTGTGGGAAGACTACAGTCTACAATCTATCATAAAGAAATATAGACCACTTTAACGAAATTGAAATCAAAGTATATTTTTCTCCGTTTCTTTTATAAGTAAAAGTAATTTATATTTTTAATATACAGAAATGGAAATTAAGGACCTGTTACACATTGAACAGCATTGAAAGTATCACTTGTTACTTATTAAACAGTGTAATCAACAAAGTTCTATCTAATAACGTAAAATATGCTGTTTATTTAACAGTGTAA
>NW_013670177.1:60506-62761 GCF_000517525.1 Limulus polyphemus
AGCTAACTTCTTCCCGTCTAATAAATCAACTCCATACCATACGAGAGTTATAATGATATAGTTGAAAGCGATGCCTTTGTTTATTACTTGAGCTAACTTCTTCCCGTCTAATAAATCAACTCCATACCATACGAGAGTTATAATGATATAGTTGAAAGCGATGCCTTTGTTTATTACTTGAGCTAACTTATTAGTTTCTTCCCGTCTAATAAATATATACATATATGTAAATGAATAAAAGACATAACTACATACATACAAATATATAATTGTTTCTTTGATGGTAAGCACAAAGCTATATAATGGGCTATCGGTGCTCTTTCCACACGATTGTATAAAAAAACCAACATACATACCATCACTACTCACCTCATATAAGATCCATCCTTGGTTATTGGCCTCTTTATCAAAGATAAGGTTGAAAAAAAACATAGTTATTAAATAAACAGTTGCTAATCAACAAAACATAGTTATTAAATAAACAGTTGCTAATCAACAAAACATAGTTATTAAATAAACAGTTGCTAATCAAAAAACAGTTATTAAATAAACAGTTGTTAATCAAAAAAATAGTTATTTATTTTCCACAAGTGAAACCGTGTTGTTAGTAGTGACTGATTTTAATCTTTTCTGCACATTGAACCATTATTTTCTTCTGTTCCGTTCAAACAGAAAATTATAGTAATAATGGGTTACAATAATATTGATCTTCAGCGGGAAAAATAATGATAAGTTTCACATTACTTATCGAACTGATCACACGTACAACTTACTGTACTGAAAATGTTTTCAAAATCAATAACATTTCCTTCTGTTCAATTTGGTTGGCTATAGTCAGTCATACGACAAAGAATAAGTAGATAATCGATACACGAATAACAAGAAAAACTACATTTTAGAAGGCTTAACCTAGAAGTCCACTGATGATGGATTGGGGTTCTTCGTTTAAAACCCTGTTAAGTGCTGCTGGAAATTATTCTGAACGTTTATAGTTGCTAGGAGTTATTTCAAAACGTTTACTGTTGCTGGGAGTGATCTGGAACGTTTATTGCTGAGAGCAATGTTCGGTCTTACAATAAATCTTTTAACTTTATATCTAGCGATCTCTAATTCGTTGAAAATCCAGGAAGGGTTATTTCGGGTAACTTTTTACAACAAAACATGGCCAGAAGATAAAGCCTTTGGCTCATTTCAAGCTTTATCTGTGATAGAATGCGCAGGCAAGTGTACTTCTCTGTCTGCAGTAGAGTGCAGATACTTTGCCTATAACACATACAAAACCAGCAAATATAACTGTATACGTAAAATCTGATGTTTATTTAACAGTGTAATCAACAAAGTTCTATCTAATAATGTAAATTATGCTGTTTATTTAACAGAGTAATCAACAAATACTATTTTTCACCTATGTGGCAAATTCTGTTTTATTTAGAAAAGGTAACCGGTGCTGTTTATTCAACAACGTATTCAGTGTTGTTTGTCCAATATTAGTTACAAACGCTGTTTATTTATCAAACTAACTAAAGCTGTTTACTTAATAATGAGCTGGTAATGCTTATTAAATAAACAGTTGTTAATCATGCTTGTTTGTAATTAAGCACAAAGCTACACAATGGGCTATCTGTGCTCTACCCACCACGGGTATCGAAACCCGGATTCTAGCGTTGCAAGTCCGCAGACATACCACTGTGTCACTGGGGTTGTTGCTAATCAACAAAATATAGTTATTAAATAAACAGTTGCTAATCAACAAAATATAGTTATTAAATAAACAGTTGCTAATCAACAAAACATAGTTATTAAATAAACAGTTGCTAATCAACAAAACATAGTTATTAAATAAACAGTTGCTAATCAACGTTATTAGATAGAACTTTGTTGATTACACTGTTAAATAAACAGCATATTTTACATTATTAGATAGAACTTTGTTGATTACACTGTTAAATAAACATCAGATTTTACATTATTAGATAGAACTTTGTTGATTACACTGTTAAATAAACAGATATATTTTACGTTATTAGATAGAACTTTGTTGATTACACTGTTAAATAAACAGCATTATTTACGTTATTAGATAGAACTTTGTTGATTTATTTAACAGTGTAACTATCTAATAACGTAAAATATGCTGTTTATTTAACAGTGTAATCAACAAAGTTCTATCTAATAACGTAAAATATGCTGTTTATTTAACAGTGTAATCAACAAAGTTCTATCTAATAATGTAAAATATGCTGAAACTTTGTTGA
>NW_013670177.1:63115-64786 GCF_000517525.1 Limulus polyphemus
CTCTCGTATGGTATGCAGTTGATTTTAAATTCTTTTACAAACACCGTTTTATGTAAATACTACAGAAGGATAATTTCAAAGGAATAATTCCAGAACTACGAAACAATTAATGCACTTCACTAAATAATTAATGGATAGTCGATCTTTCTCAGACAGAAATGGTGTGACTCTTTATATGATAAGGGATGAAGCCTGTTAGGTTTGAAGAGGTAACCTAGAAGTTAACTCTTCTGTTTCAGGGATAGAAAGGTTTTAATTGGGAATTTTTATAGAGAAATGGTGTGACTCTTTATATGATAAGGGACGAAATAAAGCCTGTTAGGTTTGAAGAGGTAAACTAGAAGTTAAATCTGTATGGGTTACAATCTGTTGTTTCAGGGATAGAAAGGTTTTAATTGGGAATTTTTATAGAGAAATGGTGTGACTCTTTATATGATAAGGGACGAAATGAAGCCTGTTAGATTTAAAGAGGTAACCTAGAAGTTAACTCTGTATGGGTTACAATCTGTTGTTTCAGGGATAGAAAGGTTTTAATTGATAATTTTTATAGAAAAATGGTGTGACTCTTTATATGATAAGGGACGAAATAAAGCCTGTTAGGTTTGAAGAGGTAACCTAGAAGTTAACTCTGTATGGGTTACAATTTCTTGTTTCAGGGACTGAAATTATAAACTTTAATTATAAACACATCGAGTGGAATGTTACGGAGTCAACTAGTAAGGTAGAGAAATTTCTTGATATTATTTACGATGACTTTGTAAACCAAATAGTCAGAGAGCTAACCAGGAGGGAAGCCATTTTAGATTTATTGTTGGCTACTAATCAGATAATATGATTGAAAGTGTTGAAGTAAGGGAACATTTGGGGAAAAATGATCATTACATCTTAAATTAGTTTGTTTGTTTTGTTTTGGGTTATTTAATTTCGCGCAAAGCTACACGAGGGCTATCTGCGCTAGTCGTCCCTAATTTAGCAGAGTAAGACTAGAAGGAAGGCAGCTAGTCATCACCATCTACCGTCAACTCTTGGGCTACTCTTTTACCAACGAATAGTGGGATTGACCGTAACATTATAACGCCCCCACGGCTGAAAGGGCGATCTTGTTTAGTGTGACTGGGATTCGAACCCGCGCTCTAACCACCTGGCCACGCGGGGCCCTTAAATCCAGAAATAAACGGTCTGATTTATTTATCTAGATGTATTTCATTTACTTTCTGTAATAAAATGCATCTTAAATCCAGAAATAAACGGTCTGATTTATTTATAACTCTAAATATATTTCATTTACTTTCTTTAATAAAATATATCTTAAATCAAGAAATAAACGGTCTGATTTATTTATAACTAAATATATTTCATTTACTTTCTGTAATAAAATGCATCTTAAATCTAGAAATAAACGGTCTGATTTATTTACAACTCTAAATATATTTCATTTACTTTCTGTAATAAAATATATCTTAAATCTAGAAATAAACGGTCTGATTTATTTATAACTCTAAATATATTTCATTTACTTTCTGTAATAAAATACATCTTAAATCTAGAAATAAACGGTCTGATTTATTTACAACTCTAAATATATTTCATTTACTTTCTGTAATAAAATACATCTTAAATCTAGAAATAAACGGTCTGATTTATTTATAACTCCAAATATATTTGAATTTT
>NW_013670177.1:65419-67626 GCF_000517525.1 Limulus polyphemus
GTCACAAGAACGTCGAATCTGAATCACTTGAAAAAACACGGGGGTGCTTAACTTTTTTCCAGGTGTATATTAACAGTGACTTATATTTTATGTAATATGTCTTGATTATTTTTTGAATTTGAGGCTTGAGTTTAAAACTTTGCGCATGAAAGGGGTGATAAAAACTAGTGGATACTTCCAGACAGTGTGTGTGGCTTCTTAGTATGTTCTATTTTATTTGTTAAAAATGTTCGTGTGATATCGTGTAAGAAGTAAGGGGATAGCCATTACTTTAAAACTAAAGACACTCTAGCCATTCCTAAGCGCTCGTGGGTTGCATATAAACACACTTGTGGTAGAAGTAGAGCTACCTGTATTGGTAAAACTACACGTCATCTACAAATACGTGCACACGAGTACACGGTAATTTCAGCTAGAAACGGATACAAGCTAACTAATCTAGCTGAGTCTTGTATCCGGTTGCATAATGAGAATAACAATCACCCAAGGCCGGATTGTGGGGGATCCGGGCCAAATATTTTATTGGGATTGACCTATATGCATATAAAAACAGTCACCCCCCTTTTCAAATAATATATTTAGTTTCAAACATAATCTCGTACAGTGAACAAAGTAATAAATTTCTATGCAAGTACATAAAACCGACAGCTCTACATAATATCAATATTTAAGCATAAACTAATACAACAGTAAGTTCATAGAATCTCCATATCTACAGGTGAAATTAATTACAGAAGAACAGTAAGTTCATAGGATCTCCATATCTACAGGTGAAATTAATTACAGAAGAACAGTAAGTTCATGGAATCTCCATATCTACAGGTGAAATTAATTACAGAAGAACAGTAAGTTCATGGAATCTCCATATCTACAGGTGAAATTAATTACAGAAGAACAGTAAGTTCATATAATCTCCATATCTACAGGTGAAATTTCTTTACAAATTTTGTTCATATTTTACGTTTTGTAAAATGTCATTAATATCCAAGGACTCCAGAGTATCTGGTTTGAAGGTGAGAATTTCGAGTTATTAGAATATTTATCTTATAGATCTATTAAAATTGTTACATTGAGTTGATTTTTTTATATTATCTGCAAATAAAAATGTTTTATTTTATTTTATTATCCAATTAACTTTAAGGACTACAGGGACAAATTTGTCCCATGGAATATGTTAACCTTAAGGACCACAGGAACAAATATGTCCTATGAAATATGTTAATCTTAAGAACCACAGGGACAAATATGTCCCATGGAATATATTAATCTTACGAACCACAGGGACAAATATGTCCCATGGAATATGTTAACCTTAAAAACCACAGGAACAAATATGTCCCATGGAATATGTTAACCTTAAGAACCACAGGGACAAATTTGTCCCATGGAATATGTTAATTTTAAGAACCACAGGGACAAATATGTCCCATGGAATATGTTAATTTTAAGAACCACAGGGACAAATATGTCCCATGGAATATGTTAACCTTAAAAACCACAGGGACAAATATGTCCCATGGAATATGTTAACCTTAAGAACCACAGGGACAAATATGTCCCATGGAATATGTTAACCTTAAGAACCACAGGGACAAATATGTCTCATGGAATATTACGTAAAATACTGAATTTAGAACAAAATGAGTATAAAATTCATTATTAGCACGTCCTATGAACTACAGAAAAAGACTATATTTTTAAAACATTCATGCAGAAATCGTGTGGTCATCAAAGGATTAATGATAATAAAATACGGGGTAACAATTTCCCGTTGAATGATAATGTGTTCCGTTGTGAAGAATCTTTGATAATGTAAGTATGGAAAAATTAAAGCTTATATGACATATTATATTATAAGTATATTATTATATTGTAAATATAAATAAACTATTCACTTGTATTTTTATCAAAAATCCACTACAAAAAAATATATATTTATACTTACAAACATAGTTGCAGTATCTGGAGTAAATATTTACACACAATTGTTATAACTCGTATACCATCACGAACCATTTGTGCGCATGTGCGAACAAGCAAAACGAGAATTTTCGACACGATTCTACCCTTAACGAGAGGATGTTATCAAAACGATTTGAGGGATTAATATGCAAATTTATTTTTATATCATAATATAACATTTTTTTTATAACAGGAAATAATATATTTTCCGGTCTAGCTTTTGGCCTGTGTCACCAACAAAGAAA
>NW_013670177.1:67738-79784 GCF_000517525.1 Limulus polyphemus
AATAAAGTAATTTATAATTATTATAGTATTTTGGCACTTGTGTATAAAGTTAAAATCATAAATAATATTCAACGTTAAACTGGTACACAATTAAAAACATTTTATTTAGGCCTATCTATGGCCTTCAAAAAGTTGACGACTCTACATGTTTCGACGTTTCCTGAGGGATGCCGTTGTAACGTCGAAACGTGTAGAGTCGTCAACTCTTTTGTAGGCCATAGCTAGGCCTAAATAAAATGTTTTTAATTGTGTACCAGTTTAACGTTGAATATTATTTATGATTTTAACTTTATACACAAGTGCCAAAATACTATAATAATCACCCCATACTTCTTGAAAATTTAAATACTTTAAAATTCTCGACTCCAGAACCACAGATTATTAACTATTTATTAGAGAAAGCTTCTCCATTTTCAATAATCATTCAAACATAAATAATTATATCAACTCTTCCCTGTTGTCATTAGTTTAATAAATTCCAGATTCTCAGTATTTGTTTTTATTTGATCCGTTATTACTATTATTTTATAGATGCAGTGCTTATACTTAAGGCTTTTTAATGGTTATCACTACATATCTGCCGCCATTTTTATCGTACATTCTACTTTATTGTTACCGTTTAAATATGCTCTTTCTAAACATTTGATTCCATAAAAAAAAAAACTATTCGTCCAGTAGCTAATGTTTTTTATTTTGTAGTTACAATATTGCGAACTAACTTTTTGAGGTTTTAACATTGATGTTGGAGTTTGAAGTAATTCCGAAACGTCATTAATTAAAGATGCTTTGCTTTGATACATCTTTGTAGTTGCCTTTCCTATTTTTATTGTTGATTTTCCTGAAAAAGAATATTTACTGTTTAAGACAACATAATAATATTTCCTGATTCTGAAATTATTCGTTTGTACAACTTAGATAAGATATCTACCTCAGCGTTCCTGACAACTTACATTATACAAATATATTTCATTATCTAATGTTTTATGTAACATCACGAACAAAATAAAATACAACTTAGAATATACAACTTTGAGGCTTCAATTAACCAAAAAGTTCACCATTCCCATCTAAGAACGAACGACATGTTAGGATTGTCTTTAATCACAGAGCTACACAATGATCTATCTGCGCTGTTCGCGCCGCGGATATCGAATCCCAATTTTGAATGTTATAATCTCTCATTGTTGCTACTGAGTCACGTGCGAGTGGAAGGTACAAACGCAAGTTCTCGAAACTTGTAAAATAAAAAAAAATATTAATTACTTACTCCTCTAGAGATTGCAAAACCTTCCAGAGAAGAAAGACGACAAAAGCAAACATCTTAGATCACTTCATGACTACAACCTTATACTTGATAGAGATTACTATTATTAATTATCATCAAAGGCACCAAAAGGCGAAGGAGCGTTTCTAAACTCCATCCACGATGTTAGACTGATAAAGATTACTATTGTTAATTATCATCAAAGGCACCAAAAGGCGAAGGGGCGTTTCTAAACTCCATCCACGATGTTAGACTGATAAAGATTACTATTGTTAATTATCATCAAAGGCACCAAAAGGCGAGGGGCGTTTCTAAACTCCATCCACGATGTTACACTGATCAAGATTACTACTGTTAATCATCATCAAAGGCACCAAAAGTTGAAGGGGAGTTTCTAAACTCCATCCACGATGTTAGACTGACAATGCTTCCTTTTTCATTACACAAGTTTACCTCCTTCTGCCCTTAGAAACGAGAACCTTTTACTTTTAAAAATCTCACCCAAGTATTCTTCTCAGCGGTAAAAAGTACTTGTTAGAGAAATAAAAGCATTTTCTAATAACCTAATATCCTCCCTCTCTCCAAACTTGCCCCCCCCCCCCGTGGCACAGTGGTACGTCTGCGGACTTATACTGCTAGAAACCAGGTTTCGATACCCGTGGTGGGCAGAGCATAGATAGCCCGGCCAGGTATGGTCAAGTGGTTAGGATGCTCGACTCGCAATCTGAGGGTCTCGGGTTCGAATCCCCGTCACACCAAACATGCTCGCCGTTTCAGCCGTGAGAGCCTTATAATGTTACGGTCAATCCCACTATTCGTTGGTAAAAAGAGTAGCCCAAGAGTTGGCGGTGGGTGGTGATGACTAGCTGCCTTCCCTCTAGTCTTACACTGCTAAATTAGGGACGGCTAGCGCAGATAGTCCTCGTGTAGCTTTGCGCGAAATCCTTGTTGCAGAATTCGTGTTCTAGTGCAGATCAACCAACCACACACATAGCACGTATTCCAATATGGCGTCCTCTCTAATTGTTGATGTGCTACTAACTTCATTGAAACTCCTAAGCCTGCCGTCAACTGCTTCTACGGTTAAAAAGTTTAACCACTAATATCGGAACATTTGACTTACAGATACAAAAATTTAGAAGTGCAAGTAATTTGGTACTCAACGGCTCCAGCCTATATAGAATCTTTTAATGCAACGTCGATCTTCTTATTATTACTCAGGAAATTAAATCTCTAAAAGATGATTTATTAACTTACATCCATGGTGTACTTTGGATTACATCCCACAAAACCTGAAAGGATTACTTCAAGGCCAAGAAACCCTACACAAAAAATATAACTCTTCACTCCACATCAGATCCTTATTTAGCTGCCAAAAGGGTATCCTAAACATAAACTACAGGTCAATCAAACCTAAATCAACTCTGTGGGGTCAACAAACTCAAACCTCAACTACAAAATTTAATATAAAATCAACCGTTAAACCTTCCACATCCTACCACCAAACCCAGATAGCCATTGTTGTCACAAGCCAAGAAACCTAAGTGATAGTAACCAGGGATTTCAACCCTTTAGGTGTTGAGTCCAATAGCTCAGTTACACTACACTTTACTGTTGGTACAACCTCAGTTACACTACACTTTACTGTTGGTACAACCTCAGTTACACTACACTTTACTGTTGGTACAACCTCAGTTACACTACACTTTACTGTTGGTACAACCTCTGTTACACTACACTTTACTGTTGGTACAACAGTTCTCTGTGCCAAAAAAAAGGAAACCTTGACTTCCGTAATGTGATATTTTTTGTGTAGCTTAGTACCATTTCTTTCTCCAGATCTTCCTGTACAGTAAAAACAAGTTCAAGCTTTTCGTCCAGAAACACAAGTTTGGCAGATATTCTTTGTTGCTGTTGGTGGGTGGAAATGGTTTCTTTAATATCAGACATATTTTTGTTCGTGGCATGTTTCTTCTTCAAAAGAACCATCAGGACAGGGCACATGCATATAACAACATGTGGACTCTCAAAGAAAGTTAACCGTCTAGAGGAACAGCTTAATTGCAAACAAACAATTAATAAGTTGTTCTTTTTGTTAATTTTAATAATAGTACTAAATTTATAAGACTCGATAAAAATCCAATTAAAACTAGAATAGTTAATTAGACTAACATGTTTGTCTAATTAACTAGCGAGTATCCGGTAAGCTTATTAAACCACTAATTAGAAATATGAATATACTATAAAAAAAAAACAGTTTTGAGTTTTCTCAAGGAATGGCTTAATAGAAAGTTAAGTTAAATGTCATTATGCTAACGTTCTGATTTGAACACGTGGTTCTATGAGGGCTAATATGTTAGGACTATGTGGACTAATATGTTAGGACTATGTGGACTAATATGTTAGGTGAAATGATATCTTCATTGTTTTCAGGTGAAATTTTATAATACGATTCAAAACGTGCATGTTAAGATAAAATGTACCACGTTCTGCACGACTGTGTAGCTATAGAATCGATCGTGCTGCCATCTAATTGTTTTCAAATTAGTTGTTTCAGAAGAAATATGTGAATTCTAGACAAAATACAGCAGTTTGACCGGCTTGATGTTAATTGACAGATTCTTTTCGTCCAGTGCCATTATCTGACATCTTATCCAACTAAACCTAAAATATTAATTATTCAGAGAAATTATCCAGAGTTTTTCTTAACGTTTAATTATTAAGAACGTTACAAGAATCGAACAACATTTCACATAAGTTTTCTAGAAATATTCTATAACGTTTTCAGTATTTAGAAATGTAAAAATTTCAAATAAAAAAAAAGCTGGTTTATAGTGAGCGAAGAGTTGCATGTTATAATCAGTGCTAGAAATACTTTGAATTATTTTCATCAACAAAGCTGGAATTATATAAAAACATCACGTCATTGCCGGTATTAGTAAAAGCGGTAAGCCTAGGGGCATACAATGTTAAAAATCTGGTTTCGACACCCGCATAGGCAGAGTACAGATAGCCCCTTGAGTGACATGCGAGATAAAAAGAGAGGAAGATCTGAATTGTGAAAGAATCAGAGATTATATAGGTTTCACCAAGAGGCGGATAGTAGGCAAGACTAACAACGAATACTGATGGTAGTACGAAAAAAAAAAAAAAGAATAATGAAAATGAAGTTATGGGCACCTAGAAAAACTGTTTTTAAATTTTGCTTAATACACCGGAATCATTAAATAGATTTGATTTTGTTGAGGACGAGCATAGAAATAAGGACGGAAAAGAAGACATACTAACCTTATCCCGAGGGTATTATAAAATAAAGTCCTTAGATAATAATAAACACCAAGAATATATGATATATCATTTGAACTGTTTGTTTGTTTGTAATTAAGCACAAGGCTACACAATGGGCTATCTCTGCTCTGCCCACCACGGGTATCGAAACCCGGATTCTAGCGTTGTGAGTCCGCAGACATACCGCTGTGGCACTTGGGGGGGGCATCATTTCAACTGAGTAAGAATGTTGGCAGTATAATGGCAGAATAGATATGTGAATTACTTTAAAAATTATATACCTTCTGATTGGAAAATGGCTCTATTACCTCGAGAACACGGAATATGAAATATATTGAACTATAAAGGGATTGCATTATTATCATTAGTATATATAAGATCCTGACTAAAATCAGTTACAAAACGTTAAAGTGAAACACTGACGAAATTATGGGTGCATATCAAGAACTGAACTATGGACCAAGTTTTTGTGGCGAGGTAGATTTTGGATAAAACGTAGGATAAGAAACGTTGATCCATCGTTTTGAAGCAGGTTTATGACTGTATAGACGGACCAACTCCGTGGAAGATCACGAAAGAGTTTGGGACTCCAAGTGGAATTATAAAAATGATTAAAATTTGTTATAAGGAGAGCGAGTGTTTGATGTAGATGAGAAAAAAAAATCAAACCGATTCTTTCAAGATGATGAGTGGCCTAAGTCACCATTGTTCTTCATTATGGCACTAGAGAAAGCAGCAAGAAAAATTATCTATAGTCATCAGGCCTACACAGATGATGTACACATTAAGGCTTAAATTGAAGAAGCAATTACGGAATTAGTACTGTCTTTCAAAGAGATCTCCGAGAAGATGGGATTATGGAGAAGAAAACCCCATCTCATTCTTCTTGGTTTAATGATATTTATAATAGAAGTTAATCCTCTGTTATCCATCAACTCTTGGTTATCTAATCTTCTTCATCTATTCTCATCTGTATCATACACTGGCCTTATAATCTTCGTAAAACCGTATTCTCAGAATCCTGGACTTTTTTTCTAAATGTTTTGAAAGTGAGCATGCTTCAGATCCGTATAGAACAACTGGTTTTATAACGGTGTTTTATATTCTAATCTTACTTCACTTCTTTTATTTAGTATTTCTTTCAAGCTCCAGAATCTTCCATATCCACTTGCCATTCTATTTATCACCACTGTTTTCGTATTATTATCTCTTGTTAATGTGGTTCTCAGATACTTAAATTCATTCACATATTTAATATCCATAACTCTGCTTTGTTCTTCAAACTCATCATTTCTACACATAATCTTTCCTACCAGAATTGAAGACTATAGACTGTCCAAGATAATTCTGTTTGAAAGACTACAAGGTATGAGACCATTATGAAAACCAAGTAAAAAGATGGCAAGATGATGTTACAATGGACGCTTTTTTTCATGTTGGTATAAAAATTGAATAATGGTCAGAAGTTACACTGGACAAGGAAAGATGGAGAGACTCCATTAGAGAGACCAGTCGATAGGTCCGGGTGCTACACTGGTAGTTGTAGTAGCATAATGTTTATGCTTAAGAACAAATAAACAGTTATTATTAAATATCCCGAAGTACTCCAGATCACGATTTTTTTAAACACCTAAGTGAAAAGGAGAAAGATCTAGGAGATGGGTAGGGTGCTAATTAGATTAGGTAAGTTAAACAAATATAAAGAGAATGAGTAAGATATAACTTGCAGTATATCTTTGAAAATAGTTTGTAACGAATACTTTATTCAAACTATGAATAATCGAAACGTTAATAACACAATTCTTAAACAAAAACTGAGTGTTTATTAAGGATTTTACAAGTGAGACAGAATAGACACAATAATTGGAAAAATCGAGCTGAACTTCTACAAATGACACAACTGAACTTTAAACTCAACACTATAACCATGACAAAAGAAGTAAGGAAAAAACAGAAAGAAAAATTTCATAAATTACTACAAAATCTGATATAACAAAAAAGAAAAAATAGTTTAAAAAAATAAAAGTATATCACCTACAATCTACATACAAATACTAGAATAAATCATGTGACATCGTGAAATACACGCTTTCTGTTAATATATTTTCTAAATATTTTCTGCAGACGACAAAACGAAGGAAAAAAACCAATGGTACGTATTTAGGCTTACGATGCTTAGGGCGTTCAGAAGGATTTATATTCTTCCTCAGTAAATTTTCGTATTACTCAGAGTTGTTGAGACAAGGAGAAATGGGAGATTACGGTCAAGAGTGGTCATAGGGATCGGGAAACGATGGGACGAGGGCTTCTTGGTGCATGGTAGAGAAAAGCAATGTAGAGCTCATTATATTGAGGGATAATAAGAAGGAATGTGGGATCTAGGATTTAGGCTTACCAGTAATATATATTTTAGTGTCCCGTAGTGTATTTTTCATGTGTACAAAATGTTTCTTTAGCAAAATTAGGCTAAAAATTCGTGTAATAAAATACAGTCTCAATGGTTACTTTCTGTGGCAGGGCCAATTCGAAAACTTGTCTTCTTTCATCAAAAAGACTTAGTTTTCTGATTGGTCTACTGCTGAGAGAATATTCCTTGTGAAAGCACATTTCGTGCTTTCATGTGAAGACTCTTTATGAGCTTTGAGAAGATTAGCCGAGTCTGAGAGAGCCCGAGCCGCGAAAGAAAACCCAGTTCTTATTCTAATCTATAAATGGGAAAATAAAATTAAAATTGTAATAAAAAGTAGGGATCGTTGCTGTAATTAAAGTAAACAAACAAATAAAGTGATACTAGTTGAATATATTTAAAAACGATTTTCAATCCCTACTATGGTTGGCAAATTTAGGCTGCTTCATTTAGCTATACAGATAGTTTTGAAATCTATCCAACTAGTATCACTTTACTTGCTTGTTTACTTTTTATTGCAACAACGACACCTACATTCAGTTAAAATTTTATTTTCTTCTATGTATTTGTTCAGGTTTTATATGTCCATATAATGGACACAACATCTATAAACTTTTTGTACAGCCATATCCCTGATAGCTATAACTTTTACAAGAATTAAAACCACAATCACAAATTTGTAAAATGTAATCCTTACTTTGGCCTATAGAAAGTGTATCAAGCTGCCAAAGTACGGATTAAATTTTATAAATTTCTGATTGTGGTTTTAATTCTTGTTTCATTACTTTTCAAGCAGTATCCCTACTTTAGTTTAGAATACATAACTTTTTAATACTCTTGTTTGTTTATTTTTACCTTAAGAAACTGTTGCTTGACTATCCATTGATGTGTAGCGCCATCGTTTGGGTTGAATTAGAGTTACAAGATATTTAAGTACGTGCATATGTTTATTATTTATAAAAAAAATCTGTATCTATCTTATTTATCGGAATATCAAAAGCGGATACCCAGAGACCAGTTATGTAAGCTGAAGAAATTTTGTAGTTATAAACCGACCCGTCTAGGCACTAGCCCCGCTGACGTGATCAGGTAGGTAGGTAGCAGACGAAAAACTTGTTGTTTCTGAAACTTTTGAATTCTTATACCAGAAATGTTAGCGACCTCTGTATCGTAATCAATACTCTGAATGGTCGGTTTTTCGCATAAACATTCGATAGGGCAGTTTTTCGGCGCGTGAATTATTTGGATAAACCATACTTAATAATTTTCTGATATAAAAGTAGCTGTTGATGGAGTGTATTTTTATTTTTTTTCGTTTGTAGGTTAACCGATTATCCATTTACTTGTCCTATTTTTTTTGATCATATTATTTTGTATCATCACGCAATAGTCATACCCAAAACAAAAGATCAGCTTCTCATTTATTTCTTATCTCAGACAATAAAGTTTTGTATTTTTATTTCAACTTCTACGCTATGTCCCCGTGAGAATGAGCGCTGGATGTTTTAAGTAGATTTTGGAAAGGAGAGTTCCTAACTTTCATTGGATCTCTCCTAATCTGAAATCGCGAATCTGTTTTGGATTTCTTTGAAATATAAAGACGAAAACATTATATTTAATTTTAGGGCTGCCTCGGTGGCGTTGCGATTTGATATTCGTATAAAGTAATCAAGTACATTTACTCCCTCCAGCCCCATCCCAAATGATGTTTTAGGGTAGGTAAAAGTATTGAGAAAGTCTTGATTTGTTTTTCGTCATTAAAATATTGACAGATTTATCTGACTGATGGCAACGGATGCAGAAGTAGCTCACACGAACTTATTGAAGGAACGTGTGACGTAACAGTCATACAGGCCTAAGAGTTGGCTGTGAACGTGTTTTTTTATTTTTTTATGACATTCTAAACCGGAAAAACATATTACTTTAAAACTGAAATTACAAAAACTTCTCCTAAAAAATATAGTTAGAACAATGGCAGTTTGTTGGATAAAATAATGCATTGCAAACTGACTATTATTTCTATATTGAAATCTTTGAATAGATGAATTGTAGGATAGTAACTGACGTACCTGTTTAATGCACGACGAAGACATGGGGACCCTCGGAAGGGTATTATATTGTGGGTTTGATTGAACGTCGCCCTTTGTTTCTCCCAGAGGGCTTGAGGGTTCATGCCAGATTTGGCAACTATTAGTCGTCTAGCGATTCGCCAGTTATATAAAAGCGAACACACACATTCAGACTTTTCTCGAAGATTGGTTTATATTTTATCTCGATTGCAAAGTTATACCAAAATTACAAAGCTTATTATTATTACTAATTATATTAGTGGGTAGCATTTAGAGCACGTTTTAATTGTATATATTTCTAACGTTCTTCCCCACTTGTATTCAATAATCCGTGACCAGAAATAGCGATTGACTTGACCAAAAGCTTTTCCTGGAAAACCACACCCCAGCGGTTAGTGTGATGAGGTTCCGTGATTCTCGTCCTGTCAGTGCAAAAATAAAATAAAAAATCGCGCTCTGCTCTTTGGGGTCATGGGTGCATTATAAGAATTATGACCAAATCCAATTATTAGGTCTGACAAGAGTACTCCAAGAGGTGGTGGTATTTGACTAGCTGCCTACCTTCTTTTCTATCACTGCAAAATTGGGGGCTGCTAGCGCAAACATTCTTGGATTAAAAACATTCTTATTGACTCACCATAATGATACAGGGAAAACATTCTTCAATATATCATCATCCAAAAGTTCCAACGTCCAAAACCCAAACTTCTCATTCTAAATGCGATTTTTGAAAAGTATATTGAATATCTTAGCGAAGACTGTCATCTCTCCAACATGAAACCAAACTTTGTATCTCAACACCACAAAAATCATTTTCTCAATACGCCAACCAATTTTATCACTCTTTCAATACGAAAGCAAACCTGTTACCCTTCAACCCTATAGAAAAGTGAACCAATTTGATGCACCACAATTCGTATGATAATCCAAGAGCACCACCCCTTTGATTCTCATCTTAAACAACCCAGTAACACATCCTCAACACGAAATCAAACTTATTACATCATAACCATAACCAAGGTTACCATAATTTCATTATGGAATAAAATGTTTTACCTGTCAACTTTACAAAAAAAAACAGTACTCTAACTAAGACTATCACATCTTCAATAAGAAATAAAAAATCCACAATGCTGTAACGAAGGTTATCATCCTTGAATGCACAACAAAACTTCTCACTTCTCAACACTAACAAACAAAACCAAAGACTCTCCAATACCTTCACAAAGAATATCATCCCTCCAATACGAAATCAAACTTGTTAACTTTCAAGAAACTAACACCAACAACAACAAAATTCTCACTTCTCAACACTAACAAACAAAACCAAAGACTCTCCAATACCTTCACAAAGAATATCATCCCTCCAATACGAAATCATATTTGTTAACTTTCAAGAAACTAACACCAACAACAACTAAATTCTCAGTTCTCGGAGGATTATTACCTTTCAATACGAAACCAGACTTCTCACCTCTAAACACCACAATTAGTAACAAACATCTCCTCAAAAAAAACATAAGAAAAATTAACATAACCCGATTCTATATTTTGAGTATTGGTATGATTGCAAAATGTATTTCCAAGTTAGAAAAAAGTGTACGTATATTTCAGAAAGTCCGAACATACGATCGACAATGGTATACCATTACGACTCTCAACAAAGACTACAATTCGTATCCCCCTGCTACAGACCCATGGAAAGTTGATTGTAACGAGCAGTCCCTGGTGGAAAATGGCCTCATTGTAGGCCTCTGGTAAGTCTTTCATATATATATGTAAACCACGTCTTCAGTTTTATGAACACAATAGAATATTTTACATTGCTGGATTCTGACAGAAATAATAGTAAGTTTCTATTGATAAATTCTGTCATTATGATAAAGAAACTTTGCAACCATCTTTAGTAAAAATAATGTAAGTTATACAAGGGAATGTTCAGTTATAAAACAATTGATGAAATATTAGTCTGCGAATTATCAGAACGTCAAAACTTTACGATACGTGATAAATCTGGTGGAAACCTTCCAGCCATAGTTGATTTGTTAGGACTAAACAACACGGTATTTAGATAAGTGTAGTTTAAGTATAAGATAATTATTTCACGTAAGTTGGAGAATATATATATATATTTGTGTCAAACTCAATGAAACCATCACACCTAAAAATTTTAGTTGATTTGTTAGAATTAAAACAGATGAGATTTGTTTACATTTTTTTAAAGATACTTTGACTCTGAGCACCTTGTGGCTGTTTTAGAATTGATACTAATTACGTTTACTGTAACATTACTTTCTTCACTTATTAGAGCAATGTTATGATGTTTTGTCTTTATTCATTTTCAAAACATTTTACATTCAAAATACAATTATTGTGTCAGGGAATTTTGGATATATTTCAGCCTAAAGAGGTTAGAGTTAAAACTATACTCCAATATTAAAATAACTTTGGAGTATATTTTCCTGTGATGGTGATGCCTAATCACTTTATTAGATCTCCTACCTAATGTAGGATTGGATCACCTTTCGCCACAGTAAATGCCCGGATTCAACGTGGTATAGACTCCTTAAAATACCAGAAAGAATGTTGTTCAGTTGTAGAAAAGGTTTAATAGAAGTTTAATATGGTGAATATGATGCTTGGCCTTATCTTAATGATGCTCCATCATATTAAGATCCGGTTGTTGTGCTGTCTTAAAACCAATATGGATGTGACGAATTGTTGTGCTGTCTTAAAACCAATATGGATGTGATGAATTGTTGTGCTGTCTTAAAACCAATATGGATGTGATGAATTGTTGTGCTGTCTTAAAACCAATATGGATGTGATAAATTGTTGTGCTGTCTTAAAACCAATATGGATGTGATGAATTGTTGTGCTGTCTTAAAACCAATATGGATGTGATAAATTGTTGTGCTGTCTTAAAACCAATATGGATGTGATGAATTGTTGTGCTGTCTTAAAACCAATATGGATGTGATAAATTGTTGTGCTGTCTTAAAACCAATATGGATGTGA
>NW_013670177.1:80547-89436 GCF_000517525.1 Limulus polyphemus
AGACACCCACTATCATGCTCCTTTGAAAGTTGTAGAGTTCCTTGCTCCTACCCATTATCTTGCAAAATAACTGTTAAAGCAATTGTCTTACCTACTGCATAATCAGTCAATTTTTTATTTTTATATACAAATAAATGGAGTGTTCTACACATATAAATTTGGGGGTCCTACTAAATATTATATCAGATTTTACTTTTAAAGTTTTGTTTTTAAAGATTACATTGTAAAATAAATATTCTACATTACCATTTTTTTTTATTTCACCCTATGTGCCCCCCAGTGGCACAGCGGTATGTCTGCGGACTTACAACGCTAGAAACCGGGTTTCGATACCCGAGGTGGGCAGAGCTCAGATAGCCCATTGTATAGCTTTGTGCTTAACTTCAAACAAACAAACAAATTCACCCTAAATTTGGGGTTGGTCAACATTTTGTTTCCATATCATTACCATGGTTAGTTACCTGTACAGTCAACAATTCTAATTATATGGTTAGTTAGCTTTATCTTTATTGCGTATACTAATTAGAAACTTGGCTGCTAAGCTGCTTTAGTCTTCAGAGAAGTCTTGAGAAGGACTGTGTGACAGACATAGAAAGTCATGTATGCCAATAATGCTCATGAATTCTGTAACATTAACCTATCTACAATAGTCCGTAATGTCAGGGAAGAAAACCATAAAAAAACATGGAATAGTATTAGAATAATTGCATATGACACACAAACATGAAAAAAGAAAGATAAAATAAACCTTCTTCATCCACCTAAATGATGACACACTCAGTCAGCCTATCACAGAAGTTAAAAAAAAACCTGGATGCCTATCTTGAAACCATTCAGATAGGTGGTATAAGTTCTAATGGGGAGACAATGAATGGGTGTATTGCACATCAGTCTTTCTAACGAGACCCAGGATCGAGTCCTATCCATTACCACCAGAAACAGTCCACCTCAAGACTACTCTGAAGACAACAGTAAATGAACAGTTGAATCTTTAATGGCCCAGAACAATGTACAATTCCCTTTGATGTCACCGAAAGCTTTGCAGGTTACTTCAGTACTATATAGTTTTTGTGGTGAGCTCTGAGGGCTCTTCGAGAATATATCTTCGCTATTATTGCTAGAACAATGATCACTGATGTAATGAATGTGGTCTAGTGTTTTGGTATGTAGTTGTTGTAGTCTGCTAGTATTAGTCAGACCTTCTGCACTATTTCTGGACTAAAGAACTCTCTCCATTTAGGCAATAGAACTGTCTAGTGTCTTAATATACCAGTCACTTTATTTTTTCGCATTTAATAAAGATTCCTTTCCTTTTGTTTCATCATAATTGTTGTTATTTCTTGAAACTCACTCAGAATCAGAGATCCAGAATTAATTCCGCGTAATATCTTGTACAATTCCTCCTATTATCTGCAGTTACTAATCTCGGCTGTAAGATTCATCCGCGCACTTTTTAAATACCACACAGATGTTCTGAAACACTACTATCTTTGTTTACATAAAATATAACAAATGTATATTTTGAAACATAATGTATAAACCCCTTTTCTTTATAATGTAATACGTATAGGGATGAATCAGTTGTCTTCGACAATGTCCAGGAAATCAAGTGTGTTCGTTGGACAAACGAAAGAGTTGTTGATAATGCAGCAGCTACAGCAATTGGAGTTAAAGACAATTCCAATAACGAGTGTCCTACTGACTTTGTTCTTACTGGTAAGAGTTTTAATAATTCTTGGTGATTATAACCTAATAAGTTGGAAGTGATCTTAGATGAGCTTTTTATTGACCTCATTTCTTTCTCTCACTGTTTACAATGTTTTTAGTTGTAGCTGTTTATTGTAATTTTAACTAAACGCAGGAGTCGATTGTACATAAATTAATTTGTGTTTTGGTCATCACAATGTTCAGCAAACAATAAGAAGCACTATCACTGTCCTTCAGCGATATAGCTTTCGAACAATGCATCTTTTTGTGGTGGTCAGTTTGTCTCTTGTAGAGAAACGTTCATATGAGAATGAGTTTACCTTAACCCTAAAATCGTCAGTCGGTTGCCATTGGTAACTAAAGTAAATCTGCCGAACAGTTTGTGATATGAAACATTACATAAGTTTAAGTTTTGATCTCTTGCTTTGGTAAACAATATTTTCAATATTTTGTTGAAATTCCAAACTGCCTTTTGAAAGTAATTTACATGTAAAAGAACTGCCATCAGTGATAAACTAGTCAACAAACACTAGGAGAATGTCCTATAGCCATATGTTTATTATGGTCTCAGTTGCAAGTGTGAGGATGACAGGTGCAGTGTGTGTACATGAAATAAAAACGTTAATGTAATCACGATGGGACTTCTGTTGAAGTTAAAGCGATCTGAATGGGTGGTTGTTCAATAACTTTTGAATACCATCAAAAGAAGGTAAGAAAACTGTAGAGCTGAAGGAATAGTAGGAATAGAATACTTTGTTCTTCTCATTGTATTACATCATTCAGTGACTGATAAATATAATTGACCAGACCACATCCAACAACACTCGTAATTAATGGTTAAAGACGTTTATTGTTTTTACTACTAGGTGCGCAAAGTGGCCATATTGAAAACCAATCTTACAGTGCACATTAGAGTAAAAATTAAATATTCATGAACACAAATAGCCTTGTTTTGAAACAAATTTTAGTTAACAACAACAATAATCTTGGTCGTTTCATCGTGTTTACCAAAGCAAGAGATCGAAACTTAAACTTATGTAATGTTTCATATCAAAAATTGTTCAGCAGATTTTCTTTAGTTACCAATGGCAACCGACTGACGATTTTAGGGTTAAGGTAAAAATTGCAGTTGTAAAAATAGTGATATGTTTTCTTCAGACTAAAACAGATGTTTTTTTTTGTTGTTTTTTTCACAACGTTGCAGGTGTTGGTGATGATACTCCTACTTACAGTGACATTTCGAAAGCAAAGTGTAGCCCTCTAGTGGGTGGTATGCAAGTAAAATCGAATCGTTGCCTTAATGTGTCCACTATCGGTAATGGTGGAGGAACATCTGAACCAAGTGCGATGTGGAAAGTCGAATGCCCTCGTGAGAATTTGAGCGTGGCAGTAGCACTCTATCGGAGAAATAAGAAAGTAACCGAAATGAAGTGTTGTCAGATTTATTGAATAAAATCTCTGGAAATTTGTTTCGTACGAATAAACTACTGAGACGCTACATCGCATTAACGAGCGAAACTGTGAATGATTTAAAAAAAGTAACTAAATTGAACAGAAAAAATTGAAACTGTTTGTTTGTTATGGTCTAAGCACAAAGCTACACAATGGGGGCTATCTGTGTTCTGCAAACCTCTCTCGTATCGAAGCCCGATTTTTAGCGTTGTATTGTTTTTTGTTTGTTTTTTTGTAGTTAAGCACACAGCTACACAATGGGCTATCCGTGCTCTGCCCACCACGGGTATCGAAACCCCGATTCTAGCGTTGTAAGTCCACAGACATACCGCTGTGCCACTGGAGGGGAGGGGGCATTAGCGTTGTAAGTCCACTGACATACCGGGAACACAAATTTAAACTTGTGTAGTATATTACTGCGCAGATGAATGATTGCAGAGGTCTTATAGTCGTATTGTAAACACACTTGTAAAAGAGTTGTGTTAAATAAAATGAAAAAGTAACTTGGGAAATCTGTTACAACTTTAGAGCGAATAGTGCATTTAATTATTCGCACACTTTTATAAGAAAATATGCAAAACAATTAAATAAAATAACCTACAAGAGAAAAAGATATATAATGATAAGCTAACTTACGTGCACACATAAACACACACACCTGCTGTTGTATTTTAAATCAGGTGCTAATAACAGGAAAAAAAACCACTACGACAAGGTGAACAAAAACGAAGGCTAGATATAAAAACGTTTCAGAAGCAGCATTATATTTTATATGAGAAACTATCGTTTCTAAATACCTTTAACGTTTCATCAAAATTATGTTCGTTCGTTTATTATATTTTGTATAACCCCGATCTTTAAAGATAGATGAAATATCGTTGGATTTCGTGAAAGTCAATATTAGATTTATATACTTTCATAAACGTATACATTTCTATTGCAGTGAGCTGTATTTGATGTGAGAAGGATGACAGATTGGTAGTTTTGTATTGCTGTGAACTGTATTTGAAGTGGGAAGGATGACAGATTGGTAATTTTGTATTGCAGTGAACTGTATTTGAAGTGGGAAGGATGGCATATT
Source organism: Limulus polyphemus (assembly GCF_000517525.1). NCBI lineage: Eukaryota > Metazoa > Arthropoda > Merostomata > Xiphosura > Limulidae > Limulus > Limulus polyphemus. The sequence continues at coordinate 84,788 of NW_013670177.1, forward strand.
GGTAATTTTGTATTGCAGTGAACTGTATTTGAAGTGGGAAGGATGGCAGATTGGTAGTTTTGTATTGCAGTGAACTGTATTAGATGTGAGAAGGATGACAGATTGGTAGTTTCACCTAAACAGCACTTTACGCTAAGCGCCTAAGTCAGGATTTATCTGGCTTTGAGCCAAAAAAAAAAAGATTGACTGTCACTATTATAACAACCCAGCAGCATCGTGGTGTGGATGTACTACTTCGCGATGTTTATCGTGGCAAACAAATTACAGACAGGGTGGCATGTGATGTAATTAGGTTTGTCGTACACCGAACTTGTGGTGGTAGGCAGCAGCACCGCCTATGTATGGATGGCTCGGATTGTTCATCGAAATGGTATTTTCAATATCTCCTCAATAGGTCGTTAGAACTTTACAATACTATACAGTGTTACCTTTTATAATAATATCTATGTAATGACTGAGTCACAAGTTCTGGGAATGTCTGTAAATATTACAACATAAAGTTTGAATTTCGTGTTCTTCTTTCTTCTGTTTCTTTTTTATTACATGATAACTCAAAAACCAAAACAATGGTGTCAACGAATTTTACTGATGTGACATAGTTTGAAGCGGTGTATCTGTTTTTATAAATATTATCAATAAATAGTGGTAATTTAAAAAGTCATAATTCTAGTGTAAACGATGTTATCATTACCCCTTGAAGTTAACTTTTGTACAGAAAAATGCTGCTCTTGTAAAAAGCTTAAGTACAGGAATTACCAGCCAATGATAGATAAATAATACATATTACAGTTGGAGCCTCACTGTATTTATAACCAAGTTCTAAATACAACCTTCCTATGTCTATTGAAACACTTCATTAAAAAGGAACTAGATAAAAACTTTTCGAAAAAGGAAGTAAATATAGGGATGGCTAATATCAATCCTTCAAAAACAATGCGAACAAGATAGTAGGGATGGCACTTGCATCATCCCTACATAATAGTACAGGCAAGAATTGACATATAGCAATATATAACTATTCAATCACAATTGAGTTTAAATTAATACTATTTCTGTCTATTAACATTCTACTACACTGTGTGCCTGTACTTTTATGTTAGGCTGATACAAATGCCATCTCCACTATCTTGTTTACATTGTTCTTGAAGGATTGATATTAGCCATCCTTACATTTACCTCCTTTTTTGAAAAGTTTTTATTTACTTGTTTTTTTTAATGAAGTGTTTTAATGTCAGTGTAATCAGTCGTAACTGTTGACAACAAAGTAAAAGTAAGTAATGAATTATCTTAACTGTTAAACATTCACCAAAAGAATGGTTAGTTTCCCCTACATGTAGACCAAAACATTTGAGGCTATTTGCAGCAAACTTGACTGGACGTTTTTGCCATAATATTAATATCCAACTGTTATGATATTTAGTGTTTAAAGGACTTGAACTCTTTTGTGGTTCTTTAAGTTTGTCTCTTTTTTGTTAGCCTTTCTCTAACTTTCTCTAATTAATGCATAACAAAGGCATAACTGGGCCTGATATGACCTAGTGGTTGGGGCACTAGACTCCCAATCTGCATGTAGCGGGTTCGAATACCGTCTTTGAAAATAGATGCTTTTTCAGCCGTAGGGGAATTATAATGTGACAGTCAATCCCACTATTTGTTGGTAATAAGTGGTAGTGGTGAGGAGTGTTGACTCCATCACTTCAAAATTAGGAACAGCTAGCGCAAACAGCCCTGGAGTAGCTTTGCTCGAACTTCGACAAACACATAAAATAATATATATTTCAACTTCTTTCAATATCAACCCGATTTTAATTCTTGAATCCATATTTTCGTTTTTGTCTGAATTTACAGTAGTTCTAAAGTGACGTCAAAGCAATTCACGCTCGTTAATACGTTGTAGCCAATCTCTTAAGGTTTTAAAATCGTCTTTTTCATTGATTGCACTGTTTGTCCACGTCGCAGTTTTCAGCCCTGCCTTTTGAAATTTACATTGCACCGATTATCCAATATCGATTGTCCTTTTCTTTCCCGCATTAGGATTAAAGTGTGACGTAATCAGGATTTTTTAAAACACGTGTTTAAAAGGTTTTTTGGTCCATGATGTATACTGGCTGATTAATATTAACAAAAGTCACTATTAAACACGTACTTTGGATTTAACATTTATCCACCTAGTTAAATGGAGGTTCTATTTAATTTAACTGAACACAGTAAAAACAGACGAACATGCATATTTAAACGACTGGAAATTGCTGTATTCCTGGGTTATAAGTTTAAAGTCAGTAGGTTTACTTTAAATGTTCATATTTCACTCAAAGAACTCAGTTTTATTTTTCTCTTATGATTGGTTCTTCTGCTCAGTATTTCCGATAAAATATAACATTCTGCCAAAATACAAATAATTATTAATTTTGTTCAAGTAAACTAGTTAAAAATTCATCGTTTCTTTTTCTATGACGAGGAACCCACTTTGAGACTAAATAATGCTTGGAGATGGCTTGAATGGGTAATGAAGAAAATTTTTAATATAAGTTTAACATAACAGCAAGTGTACCTGATGATGACAAAACCTTGTACATTTACTGTTATGTTAAACTTATATTGAAATTTTTCTTCATTACCCATTCAAGCATTATCGTTTCTTTTGTTTCGCTAGTGTTAGTTTTCTTCCAGTTCCAAGGTTTAAATTAAATCAGTTATCCATAAACTTCCTCGTTTTAACTGGCTTACTTTTCAGGAATATTCAGTATTAATTATTTATTAGTTTCAACAATTCTTACCGATAAAAGGAAATTTCATATTGAGCTTACTTTTAAGGCATACGATCATGTGTTTTTGTTGTGAGACTTAAACATTTTTTCACGTTGAAAGTTTTGGCAACTTAAACGTTTCCAGAGATTTTAGTTTCGGGATTTCATTGTATTTTACGTAACCTCCAAATAAACTATAAAATGGAAACAAAACAGGTTTCTGTTCTTGTCTCTATTCAATTACAATATGCATTGTGTGACACATATCACAACTGGTAGCTGTATGCATGTAGTTAATAACGTAAATTTTAAAGTTTTTCAAAAAAAACTCATTTGTTGGCAAAAATCAATATGTATCGATATTAGATTAAATGACAATTTCGTACAATTATATTTCATTAAAAGCCTCAGACGAGTAAAAAAAAAAGAAACTCGAAAAATTGGCGGATAAACATCAGCTAATGAGATTGAATGGTAGCGACACATTTAAACAACACAAAAACTTGGCACGCTACAACTTCCCAATAGTCTGCATATTTTCGATAAATGCACGCTCTAACGATAAACTAAAGCATACTTACATGTACGTTTTATCAGACTTTTGTGTAGGTCGTACTCCATTTTCATGTAGTTTTGTACGCGTTTGAAAGGAGCGCGATTTTCCTATTAAAAACATACAGGTGACAACGTTAATCTCAGTGTGTCGTGTTATTTCTCCTACGTGCGTGCACACTGTCTAAAATATCTAAAGTAATGCTGTAGAACAAGCAGTATTCATTTTCTCGAACAACAAAAATTTACCGTTGCAGCTTTTAGACGCCACATACACGAACCACATTTCATTATTTTGTTTATCAACTTTTCTCCCTTCCTGTGAAAAGCAATAAAAACCCAATCGACTAAAGATACATCATGAAATATAGTAAAATGATATGCATTATCAAACACTTTAAAGACTCTTACGAACACCAATCTTTTATTTTCTGGAAAAGGGAACTGTAGGACTAAAGCTGAAGTTTATATTTAAGTGTTATAAATTTACATATTGTAGCTCCATCTACGTAGAATACGCGTTTTTTTATATAAATGCTTTATAAATTTGTCATTAATTATTTAAAGTATGTGTTTGTGTAAAATTACATTTGTTTGTAGAAAACAACACGGAATGCAAATGATACTTAGTATGAAGCCTAAAAGATTTATTAAACCTAATTTTATACATCAAAATAAGTATATCAATTCTGTTTGGGAAAAACCGGAAATCCGAATAAAACAAAGAATATATATATATACATATAAATGTAAATAATTATCTTAGAAATATTTCATGGACAAATGCCATTGGCATTACTACTTATATAAATTTCAACGGCAAATCGAAAACAAAACCATGCTTCTATTGAGGTTTGGACGCGAGTCAAGTTCTAATTTGATGATGTCATCCGTTACCATGGAAACTTTGTATGCGTCTCAGGTGTAAATTTTGAGAAAAAAAAAAAAACATACTGGTACGTTGCAATTTACTCCATTTCCGACAGTATTTCAAATCCCACCCCATTTCTGGCAGTATTTCAAATCAGTGTTAGAAAAAAAAACAGTAGGGATTGAATACTTTCAGAGCCTCGGTTCATCCCAATATAATAATCTGTGGTTATTTTCACTTACATCAGTAAATAATAAATTTGGATTGATAGAGAAATACTCCTGATTGACTAATAACTTTAATACGTACTATTCAATACTGAAATTCAAATGGTAGCGGTAAGTACCTTATGACGTTCCGGACTCATGGATGGTCATGAAATCCCAATTAGAAAGGATGTTTGGTATTAGCTAATGGTTAGATAAACAATGTTTAATGTTTGGTATTGGCTAATGGTATTGGCTAATGGTTAGATAAAC
>NW_013670177.1:90400-93745 GCF_000517525.1 Limulus polyphemus
TGGCTAGTGGTTAGATAAACAATGTTTGGTATTGGCTACTGGTTAGATAAACAATGTTTGGTATTGGCTAGTGGTTAGATAAACAATGTTTGGTATTGGCTAATGGTATTAGCTAATGGTTAGATAAACAATGTTTGGTATTGGCTAGTGGTTAGATAAACAATGTTTGGTATTGGCTAGTGGTTAGATAAACAATGTTTGTATTGGCTAATGGTATTGGCTCTTCATCTCCTCCGTTCTCTCACTGGTACCTTCTGGGGCCTGAACCCTCCTCTTCTGCTATACACATACAAAGACTAATAACTTTAATACCTACTATTCAATACTGAAATTGAAGTGGTAGTGGTAAGTACCTTATGACGTTCCGGACTCATGAATGGTCCACATTTTTATGTTTTCTCATGTCATTAACTAACGTCGATATTCCCGTCTCGCAAAATCTAAGTTCCCCATCTGAACACATTTATATGATCTGAATATTTTGCGTCGGATACATATATATCCTTTCCAAAAAGTGGTAAATTTTCAGTTTCTTCACACTACCAACATGTAGTCTTAACATTTAGTATGAAGTATATGCTGTTTCACCACGACTGTGGTTGTAACATTATTTACTGATCTGCATATTCAAAATCATTTTAATATAACTTACTAAACCTATTATATTTAGATCTAAATCTACTTGTAGTGAACTAAATGTTTCCAAAGGTGTTTCGTTATCAGAAGTGTTAGTTGTTAAGCCCCCATGACAGAGAATACAGTGACTTTGAAAGGAACAGGAAAACCGGCCCAAAAGATGGAAGCTTATAGTACCGTCGCACCGGAAGATGGTTAAATATCCACGAGATGTCCAACTACAGAAAAATGAGACTTCTCACCATCAAATAGATTTGCTGTCTTAAATAGTGCAGAAATATAGTTTTCAAGTCATTACCAATAATGTTTATACAGTAATGTCTATTAACAGTAATGGAATAAGGAAGCGAAGGGCAGATTGTTTTATCTGTTATTTAAATATATTGAATTTGATAACGTTTTTATGTGAAAACCACATTTGTTTACAACAGATTTTGTTTGTTTGTTTGTTATTAAGCACAAAGCTACACAAAGGGCTACCTGTGCTCTGCCCACCACGGGTATCGAAACCCGGTTTCTGGTAGTATAAGTCCACAGACATACCGCGTTTACTACAGATCACTGTAGTTTTTTTTTTTTTTTTTTAATCTACGGTTCAGGAAAATTGCCATTGTTCTTGGAGTATAAGAGAACCCCACAGTAGGGAATGTGGGATAAGAGAACCCCATAGTAGGGAATGTGGGATTCTAATTTCAAAAAAAGATTTAGTCGCTTCTTTGTTTTTTGAACTTTTCGCAAAGTTACACGAGGGCTATCTGCATTAGCCATTCCTAATTTAGCAGTGAAAGACTAGAGGAAAGGCAGCTGGAAATATCATTTACACATGAAGAATGTTTTAAAAGTCAAACTAAGACTTGTAGGTAGTAACAAACTGGAAAAATAATTTACATATGAAGAATGTTTTAAAAGTCAAAACTAAGACTTTTAGGTAGTAAAAAACTGGAAAAATAATTTACATATGAAGAATGTTTTAAAAGTCAAAACTAAGACTTGTAGGTAGTAACAAACTGGAAAAATAATTTACATATGAAGAATGTTGTAAAAGTCAAAACTAAGACTTGTAGGTAGTAAAAAACTGGAAAAATAATTTACATATGAAGAATGTTTTAAAAGTCAAAACTAAAAATAAAAAAGAAGGAGTAAATAGGTTACAATTGGGATTTTGTTTAGAATATTCTATATATCTGGTAAGAAAATTTGTTGACAAGTAAATAATAGTGTTAACGATACTGTATCTCCTGATGACTTTTGTAGACGTATTTTTTCTCCTCTCCTCAAACCAGAAATAAAATGGAACATATTAGAAAACTGACTTAATAGAGATTATAAAATTAAGTCGTTAAGAAAACGTTTCATAGCTGATTAATTTCGATTAAACTTGATTAATTCGAAGTTTAATCTACATTAATAAATTGTCTTCCATTTTTATCAACCAGTATATATTAAAAACACACTTTTAACCGTTTAGGTCACGATCAGCGTATTACATATTTATCATAATAAAGTAATCTGAAAAAAAATCAGGTTGATATATCGTTATACTGAAAGATGAGTCATAATTATTTATGTAGAGTTCCACGTGCTGGTAATATGAGTAATAAAAACATCTAAAAAAAACCAAGTTAATAAATCACTATGCTAAACTTTGAGCTGTGATGCAAGGATGTTTAGATAACTATTTCCGGTTTCTTTGTAGTTAAGCACAAAGCTACGCAATGGGCTATCTGTGCTCTACCCACCACGGGTATCGAAACCCGGTTTTTAGCATTATAAATACCACTTAGTCACTGGGGGGCTCCAGTTTCTTAATCTATTATTGTATGTTCTAGCCATTGAATCGGTTTTAAGAGATATTAGATATAACACTCTAGTGGCAGGTATTGAAACTATTAACAATTGAAACCAATGTTTATTCTTCGTGCCGACGATATGTCTTATTTGCTTTCTTCAAGGTAACGATCTGCAGTACATTGCTTATTTTTATTGTGGAGATTATTTGTCTCACGCCAGATAGTGGAATAAGTACATGCTCTATTTATGGGATGACATATAATTCTAATCAGACGCCAGATAGTGGAATAAATACATGTTCTATCTATGGATTGACACATAATTAGAGCATTAGTGATGTTATGTCCAGTACAGGATATCTCAGGTATCAGTTAATATAGTATTTAGTGTTGTTGTGTCTACCACAGGATATCTTACATATCAGTTAATACAGTATTTAGTGATGTTATGTCTACCACAGGATATCTTACATATCAGTTAATACAGTAATTAGTGTTGTTGTGTCTAGTACAGGATATCTTAGATATTAGTTAATATAGTATTTAGTGTTATTATGTCCAGTACAGGATATCTCAGATATCAGTTAATACAGTATTTAGTGTTGTTGTATCTAGTACAGGATATCTCAGATTTCAGTTAATACAGTATTTAGTGTTGTTATGTCCAGTACAGGATATCTCAGATATCAGTTAATACAGTATTTAGTGTTATTATGTCCAGTACAGGATATCTCAGATATCAGTTAATAGAGTATTTAGTGTTGTTGTGTCTAGTACAAGATATCTTAGATATCAGTTAATACAGTATTTAGTGTTGTTGTATCTAGTACAGGATATCTTAGATATCAGTTAATACAGTATTTAGTGTTGTTGTGTCTAGTACAAGATATCTTAGATATCAGTTAATACAGTATTTAGT
>NW_013670178.1:0-14161 GCF_000517525.1 Limulus polyphemus
GAATTGGTTTTTTGGTACTATTTTTAATGTTTAATAGCCTTTGTTTGAAAAGTCTATGAGGGTTGGGGAGTTATTTTGCACACGTGTTGTACCGGTGCCCATTTGTCACTTACATACTTGACAAGTGGAATCTAAGAAACACGTTAGCGAATTTTTATCGTATCATTTAAGATAAACTGTACTTTAGGCCGTGGGTGCGATATAATAGTTACGGTGTAATCATGTTATTCGTAGTTGCTGTTAGCTTAGTGGACATTTTGTCTAGTATTTTAGTTCATTAGGGACGCATAACACGTTGAGTGTTATGACAGGCAAACCATAAGTACTAAATACGATACAAAATGTGGACCCCTACCGGTAGTAAACGGTGTGTAATCAAGTTGATAATTGGTGGTGTAGAATACTGAACCTCACTACACTATAAATATTTAATACAAATCATGTTTCGAACCCACAAAACGTTTCGATGGGCAACATTTTCTACTAGAGTAGTTGGGTTAGTTCCTAACCTGCCATCTGTAGGAGTTTATTTATACAACTTTTACGTGTTTGTTACAGAACTTCGCGCAAAGCGACACAAGTTGTCAGTGTTACACAGAGTAACGGGTGAGATAACTCAGGGTCCCCGAAAATGACAAATATTTGTAGTTCTTGTTTTTGAAGTTCATATGTCATGCTTTGTTGTAGCCTACATAGTGCATAATTCATCTCGTGATTCATGGCATGCGCACGTTTTACTGACGTAAAAAAAGCAAAAAGTGCAACACTACGCGTCCCTTATGTGTCGTCATTTTAGTGTCAACTGACTGACTGAAAGACAACACACACTACTGTATAGTGGTGCGAGAGGTTAAAACAAGTGATCCCTCGCCACGACCTTTCGACCTCCGTTCGAGGAAAATACACAGGTACCGCAGCAGTAATTAGCTGTCCAATACGTCGCCACTAGCCACATGTGGCGAATTTATGTTCTTCTTCTGTTGTATTTTTTCTTCCATTTTTTCCCCATAATTAGCTGTCCAATACGTCGCCACCAACCACATGTGGCGAATTGACGTTTTTCATCTGTTGTATTTTTTCTTCCATTTTTTTCCCCCCATAATTAGCTGTCCAATACGTCGCCACCAACCACATGTGGCGAATTGACGTTTTTCATCTGTTGTATTTTTTCTTCCAGTTTCGCATTAATATTCGAAATTTACGTGTGTTCTTTTTTTGTACGCTACCGTATCTTACTGTGTATCAGTCTTATTTATTGACGGTTTAAAACTTCAAACCTATTTACAAAAGACTGAGCTTTTTTTTATATTAATATTGCATATATATTTTGTATCATTTGGCGAATATAGTAACCTGATCGCCATAAGTTTGGCGAGCATCGAAATCCTATTGGACACCGCTGATTTAGAAGGATTAAAATAGCATCGACATTATTTAATGGTTCCTATGTGTTCAAATTTAGATTAGTGAGTTACGAGTACACAAATCTCATCAAGTAATGTACTTTACTCTCAAGAGCTTAATATTGGTGCTTAATATCTATCTAGCAGCCAAGTAACACTTATAATGTATTAACGTGGCAGATATCTATCTAATAACCAACTAACACTTATAATGTATTAACGTGGCAGACATCTATCTAGCAACCAAGTAACACTTATAATGTATTAATGTGGCAGATATCTATCTAGCAACCAAGTAACACTTATAATGTATTAACGTGGCATATATCTATCTAGCAACCAAGGATCACTTATAATGTATTAATGTGGCATATATCTATCTAGCAACCAAGGATCACTTATAATGTATTAACGTGGCATATATCTATCTAGCAACCAAGTAACACTTATAATGTATTAACGTGGCAGATATCTATCTAATAACCAACTAACACTTATAATGTATTAACGTGGCAGACATCTATCTAGCAACCAAGTAACACTTATAATGTATTAATGTGGCAGATATCTATCTAGCAACCAAGTAACACTTATAATGTATTAACGTGGCAGACATCTATCTAGCGACCAAGTAACACTGATAATGTATTAACGTGGCAGATATCTGTCTAGCAACCAAGTAACACTTATAATGTATTAATGTGGCAGATATCTATCTAGCGAACAAGTAACACTGATAATGTATTAACGTGGCAGATATCTATCTAGCAACCAAGTAACACTTATAATGTATGCCACTTTTGAAAGTTTGACATCTCACCACGTAGCTACAGAATAGACTTGTGGGTTTCTTTCAATACAATTTTAGGGACATACACACAAAATGCGTTTTGTAGCTTACAGATACACCCAGTGTCATAACCACGTGAATACCATCACCAAAACATATACAATAAATATTTTACCAAATGAAATAAATAATACTAAACTGATATAATGACCACAAATATTAACTAAAGTATTTTGTTGAACAAACGTAATTTACGAAAACGATATGACAAGAAGGGTGGAATTTGGACGATTGTCTCACGTCATACGCATGCGTATTACTGACAAATGTTATTATTATTATTATTATTATTAATATTATAGAGATGTTGATTATTTTCTTAAAGAGTTTGAAATCATTGGATATTTGCAGTTTCCATGACAATAAGGTATCTTGGTGGGTGAAACCCGATTACATTTATTTAGTAAGGAATTAAAGATGCAGATTTTACGAAGTTTACCGAATCTGTCTTTCTGCATGATAATACATGTTATTCACGAGATCCCATCAAATCGAGGTGTATTCCTACTGTTACTTTGTTTTTGTTTGGTTGTGGTTAAGCACGAAGCTACACAATGGGCTATCTGTGCTGTTGTGCCATGGGGTAGGGCTACTATTACATCCGAGTTTTTTTGTTGTTGTTGTTTTTACTAGGTACAATGGCTATTTCATGACTGTACGCGGACAATACAGTAATGGTGGAAAACTCGCCAAATTAAAATAATTTTATTGGCTAAACACAAAAACAACGTTCCGGGCAACAGTCCTTCATCAGGTTTCTAGTGAGAATGAAACTGTTGGTAGATGAGTTAAGGTGAAAGAACAATTAACACGTGGCTCAAGAACAAGGTCCCTAAACTACAAATGATCTGAGGAAAGTAACATAAAAAATTAATTAAGTAAGTAAGTAATTATTGGGTATTAAAAAAATTAATGAATGGAGTAAATCATAGCAAATAAACTAAATAAAAAAAGTAGAACATGAATACAGGCAACAATGTAAGAAAATGAATGGACACGTGCATCGGGTAACATTGTTCAAAGGGATACAACAATAAAAGGTATGTGAACATAACAGGAGTGAAGAACGACGGTGAAAAGAAAATGATATTAAGGTAACAAAAGTGGGTGACTAAAGTGAACCGGATGAAGAGGAAAAAAAGAGTGCGAACCTTGAACAAAAAAGGTTGTAGACGCTAAATATTAGGGTCAGAAAGTATAGAAAAAGTGTAGGGCGGGAAAATGGAAAGGATAAAGTTAAAGGAAAGAGAACTATTCATTGATTCCAAAGGGATTAACAGAGTCTAATCTAAAAATCAAACGTTTTTCTAAGGCGTTCTCTTTGCGTTAGAGTGGATGGAGCAAATATGAGTCGTGGAAATCATTTTCGAAATAAAAACGAGTTTTAATTAGTCAAGGTTATATAAGGTAAGTTTCTATCTGAAAGGGTAATTTCCAGTAAAAGGGTAATATCCTATTTACATGAATATGTGAATAAATACAATGACCAATACACCAGTTTGATTTTTGATAGCTCACTAGTATGAAGGCTTGGTTTGGTCTGATATTTCATTGGTGGTAGTGTCGAGGGTCACTGATGAAGAGTGGAATTCTTCGAAACTAGTCTGGCTCATAGACACACACCCCAATGAAAGAATAGACCATTCCAATCTTTAACTTGTTGTTAATTAAATGTTTAAACAACTATAATTATTCAATTATGTACAAGCTGCCCAGTGTCAGATAACAATACAAAGAATTAAATTGTGGCGGATTGCTACAAGTTCTTCAAATACCTATAGAATGATAGGTTTCTTTTTGGTGAGTGTAGAACACGTAAATACACCAGTTTGACTTGGAGAGTTGTTTATCTATAAACAAGACAGTTAAACAATTACAGATGACTAACTCTGTTACAACAGATGCTCAATGTTTTGACTTTTAGCGTTGTTTAGTCTAGACATAAAGTTTTGAAAGTATCACCACAGGAGAATGTTATTCTTCGTGCCAACATGGTTTGGTAACATTTTTTATGGAGTTTAATCTTGACTATTGGACGTATTTATTCGCTCAGTTCCTTTTATATGCAAAAAATCTCGTCACATGATTATATTGAAAATATAAAGGAAAGTCATTCGCACATTGCTGCAATATTATCTCAACTAAACACCATAACGAAAGGTGTAACATTACCCAAGGACAACCTCTCTTGCATTGTGTAACATTACCCAAGGACAACCTCTCCTGCATTGTGTAACATTAACCAAAGACAACCTCTCCTGCATTGTGTAACATTAACCAAAGACAACCTCTCCTGCATTGTGTAACATTAACCGAAGACAACCTCTCCTACATTGTATAACATTAACCAAGGACAACCTCTCCTACATTGTGTAACATTACCCAAGGACAACCTCTCCTGCATTGTGTAACATTAACCAAAGACAACCTCTCCTACATTGTGTAACATTACCCAAAGACAACCTCTCCTGCATTGTGTAACATTACCCAAAGACAACCTCTCCTACATTGTGTAACATTACCCAAAGACAACCTCTCCTACATTGTGTAACATTACCCAAAGACAACCTCTCCTGCATTGTGTAATGTTAACCAAGGACAACCTCTCCTACATTGTGTAACATTAACCAAGGACAACCTCTCCTGCATTGTGTAACATTACCCAAAGACAACCTCTCCTGCATTGTGTAATGTTAACCAAGGACAACCTCTCCTGCATTGTGTAATGTTAACCAAGGACAACCTCTTCTTCATCGTGTAATATTGTCCAAAGGCTATTTCTGCTACACTGTCTAATATTACCTGATCTAGGCATTGCCCAAAGATAACCTCTCATTGTGTTGCAGTGCTACAAAACCAGATTACCCAAAGATGACTTCTCCTGCAGTGTTACAAAACCAGATTATCCAAATATGACTTCTCCTACAGTGTTGCAGTGCTAGAAAACCAGATTATCCAAATATGAATAAGAAATGAGGTGCTATGTGGAGAAGAAACCAAGTATTTATTAGATGTAGCAGGAAATACATTAAGAAACGAGGTACTATGTGGAGAAGAAACCAAGTATTCATTAGATGTAGCAGGAAATACATTAAGAAACGAGGTACTATGTGGGGAAGAAACCAAGTATTCATTAGATGTAGCAGGAAATACATTAAGAAATAAGGTACTATGTGGAGAAGAAACCGAGTATTTATTAGATGTAGCAGGAAATACATTAAGAAATGAGGTACTATGTGGAGAATAAACCTAGTATTTATTAGATGTACATTAAGAAATAAGGTACTATGTGGATAAGAAACCGAGTATCTACTAGATTTGGATGCATCATAACGAAACAGATACAGGTGGCATATAGGGAGTATGTTACAGATAATAGTACCACACAGTTATGAGCATTTATCATAATACTCCATTTGCTGCACATTCAGCGTTTACAAAAACACAGCAGAATAAGAATTTTTTGGCAAAACATGAGAAAGGGTATCAAAAACGTTTTTGAATCATATACTGGATGTCAAAAACCCAAGACTATTCCACATTTTAGAAATGCTTCTTTATAAACAATTCACACAATACTCAAAAAATTGACCACAGTACATTTTTTTCGTCACATTTGACGATTTGTACAACTTTTGTAAGGTGGATCATTTAGATCCGTTACCAATATCATATTCAGGAAATATATATATGTATTAGTTTTCAGTCTATTTAACCAGATTTCCAGAATCAATATGTTTGTCAGATCAGAAAAAAAAACTACAGAAAAAGGTTCTGTAAATCAAGGTTTGGCTCAACACGAAAAACCACATTATTTACTAACAAACAGAGGTACATATTTTATTTGTTTTTAGGCACAAGTAAAATGGACAACTGCATATCATTCAGCTACTACGGGATTAATGGCAAAATTTAACTAAATTTTATTTGATGCGTTGTCACACTATTGTGAATCACATAAAAAAAAACATGGGATGAGCAGGTTCCCTTATCACTATTAGCTTGTACAAGTATCGCAAACAAATATAATCAGGAAAGTTCCTTATTTTTACTACACAGTAGAGAGGTAATGCTGCCGATGGAAGAGAGATTAGCTCCAAGAAAAGTTAATCATACATTAGCTGAGAATTATAAAGCAGAAATGATACAAGTAATGCAAGTGGCGTTTGAAATAGAAAATGGACATTTGACCAGGACAGCTGAAAGCAAAAGAAAAACAACAAAAAACAGGTGAATAAAAAAGCAAAAATTGGTAAAAGTAGGCTAGGAGATGAATTACTGTTATGGTAAAAGTAGGCTAGGAGATGAATTACTGTTATGGTAAAAGTAGGTTAGGAAATGAATTATTGTTATGGTAAAAGTAGGCTAGGAGATGAATTACCGTTATGGTAAAAGTAGGCTAGGATATGAATTACCGTTATGGTAAATGTAGGCTAGGATATGAATTACCGTTATGGTAAAAGTAGGCTAGGATATGAATTACCGTTATGGTAAAAGTAGGCTAGGATATGAATTACCGTTATGGTAAAACTATGCTAGGAGATGAATTACCGTTATGGTAAAAGTAGGCTAGGAGATAAGTTACTGTTATGGTAAAAGTAGGCTAGGAGATGAATTACTATTATGGTAAAAGTAGGAAAGGAATTGTTGTTATGGTAAAAGTAGGCCAAGAGATGAATTACTATTATGGTAAAAGTAGGCTAAGAGATGAATTACTGTTATGTGCCCTCATTGTTAAAAGAAGAAGACTAAAAACTAGCTACGTTATGAAGATCCATTTAGAGTCATAAAACAAATACTGTGGATTTTGTGATGCAAGAAGTGTATAGTAAGAAAACACAGCTAGTATGTATAAATAGGTTAAAGCAGGTTAAATAATTATATAAGCTATACGAATTTTGAAAACTACCCGAAGAGCAAGACTCAAAGAAAGAAACCCTCAAACTAAAAATAAATTGGTAACTAGAAATGATGAGCTGTAATGACAAGACGAATGTATTAAACTCAGAGAATGAAACTATAGATATTCGATTTGATCAGTTTGAGGACAGTGACATTGTTCTTAATACACAGGTTAAAAACAAGCCAGGCTTGAAATACAAGAGTGTGTTATAAGATCATGAGGTCCAGTACCAAACCCATCAAACAGAAGGGTAAGGCAAGTTAGATTTGATCCACACATTATCATACACACAGTGTGAGACATTAGTTTAGTAGAGAAAATATAAAATAATTTAATAACAAAATAACTACTTAAAATGCTCAACAATATGCTAGGCTAACAATTAGACTTTATCGAAGAATATATTATTACTACGTTTATTTACAGCATAGAATACATTATTACTACGTTCATTTACAGTACAGAATACATTATTACTACGTTCATTTACAGTACAGAATACATTATTACTACGTTCATTTACAGTACAGAATACATTATTACTACGTTCATTTACAGTACAGAACACATTATTACTACGTTCATTTACAGTACAGAATACATTATTACTACGTTCATTTACAGTACAGAATACATTATTACTACGTTCATTTACAGTACAGAATACATAATTACTACGTTCATTTACAGTATAGAACACATAATTACTACGTTCATTTACAGTATAGAACACATAATTACTACGTTCATTTACAGTATAGAACACATAATTACTACGTTCATTTACAGTATAGAACATTATTACTACGGTCATTTACAGTATAGAACACATTATTACTACGTTCATTTACAGTATAGAACACATTATTACTACGTTTATTTACAGTATAGAACACATTATTACTACGTTCATTTACAGTATAGAATACATTATTACTACGTTCATTTACAGTATAGAATACATTATTACTACGTTCATTACAGGTACCATTGAGATGGTGGGAGACATGGTAATTTAAGGTGAATGAACAGTATACGTGGATAAATGATAATTTTTGGGAGTATTGAGTAATGTATTCATTAGGTTATTTTTATTATATTATTTAATGTATATGATACTCCAGAAGGTAATATTTTTATTATATTATTTAATGTATATGATATTCCAGAAGGTAATATTTTTATTATATTATTTAATGTATATGATACTCCAGAAGGTAATATTTTTATTATATTATTTAATGTATATGATACTCCAGAAGGTAATATTTTTATTATATTATTTAATGTATATGATACTCCAGAAGTAATATTTATTTTTATTATATTATTACTCCAGAAGGTGATATTCTGCAGTTTTATATTTTACAATACAAACAGTTACTTAGTTCTCATTATGCCTACTATTATAGTGTTACTGTATTCGCCGATGTTATAATTCTAGTGTAAACGATGTTACCATGTTTTTTTTTTGTTTTGTTTTTTTTTACTTTGTCGTAGTACGTCATCACCCTGGTAATGAAATATTGAACTTTTATGCGAACATAAAACTTGTTTATTAGCCTGAAAAAGTGACGTGCTTCAATTTACTGGTGGAGAGAGATATTTTGGTAATTTATGCATTTATCATTTCTCAAGTTATGCGAGGCAGGCTGAGGATCTGAAGATCCAAGATTCGAGCCGCAATATGTTGGTGAACACTCCCGCTTTTTTTATATGCAGGACGTTATAACTATAACAGTCAATTCCTCTGTTCACTAATTCAGTTAAGAGTAGATGCGTAAGCGGCTATTACTGTTGACTGGCTACTCTCCTTTTGGTCAACAGTTCTAAATTAGGAAAGATTATGCCTGAACTTTAGGGGTGGAAGGTCTGATCGTTTGGTTTAAGTGTCGTATAAGATGCCTTTCAGATTGAAAACATCACATACTTAAAATTACGTTGGCATGCGTGTGTGTGTGTGTGTGTATTTGTCGTTGTTAATGATGGAAAAAACTCCTGACTAATTTTTGTAATTGTCATACACTTTTCTTCCACCCACCCACTCACCCGTTATATAGTACAGTTTATGTCATGAAAAAATTGGTCGGTCGTGAATTGCTCTAACATATGCCAAGAACAACATTAACACATAGTATATACAAGTAATATAACATTTGTGTCAAGTTGAGTTTGTAACCTTTATCAATATTCTTTAGCACAAGAGGTCTTGCTTTTCATGAAAAATTGGTATGAACAAAACATCAACTCATATCATATTAGTCTTCAAGGTCATTCGAAAGTATGTTTTCCACATACCTTATTGTACCTTTTACCCTTTTTTTATTTAGTTAAACCAAAAGAACATATAAATTGAACCGGTTCACGTAAAGTGGGGCCTCAACTGAATGCTTCTACAGCCACAGACATAAACAAAAATAAAGTTCCACACGAAATATTGGTTTCTAATCCGTAAACGTAAACTATCAACAGAGGCGCCACCGCGTGGGAACTAAAATCAGGAATTTAATTTCTGTAGTGCATATAAGAAATATCAATACCAGAAATAGATGACCTTATAACAGTAAAATGTTGTTTCGGTTTGTGTTATATTGTAGGCTCCTGAAGAAGCTGTAGCGCGAAACGTTTAGTGTCTAATTAAATAATAACAACATTTTGGTGCTAATAAGGTCGTTGATTTCTAGTATTATAATCAGGAATTATTAATTCACAATTCAAAGAACCGTTACCAGTAGCACTTTTATAAAATCATCATAAAAAAAAGCTCTAAGGTCGCGGTCATTCGACTTCATTTGACACTTGTGTAGTAAAATATGTAAAAAAATAATAATAATTGTATATTGTCAAGGAACTACTTTAAAGAACCTCTTTCAAATTCATACGACAGTACAAAATATTAATGAAATTACTAGTTTCAAATTGTATAAAACAATTGATTTATCGCGTTCATTTAATACTTACTTGTCAGCATTACCATCAGGCTAGAAATTGTTCTAACTAAATGATACTTGTCGTAAGACATTAGTGTTAAGCCTGAAATTATTCTAATTAAATGATACTTGTCGTAAGACATTAGTGTTAAGCCTGAAATTATTCTAATTAAATGATACTTGTCGTAAGACATTAGTGTTAAGCCTGAAATTATTCTAATTAATTATTCTTGTCATAAAATATTAGTATTAGGTATAAAATAATTCTAATTAATTATTATAAATAGTTATTATCATCTTGTGCAACTTGTAATCCACGATACATTCGTAATATATTCTATAATCTGTTGTTTTTTTTCCTTTCGTTCACCACTTTAGTGTTTACCGAATATCTAAATAAAATAGTGATTAATGATAATATATTAGTTTATAAATATATTTGTAACACTATTTTCAAATTTCGCTGAAGAGGGAACTAGTGTATTCCGAAACGTTCGAACATTGTAGTTGTAAATGAAAATGGTTTATGTTTTGTCTTCCGAGGGTAAGACTAAAAAATAATTTCATCATACCAAAAAAAAATACGATTCCGAGAAAACGAAATAGTTACAGTTTGATCAAATTGCGTCACGTAATTAATTATAAACAACAGACAAGCAAGAAAAGATCGCCATATTCAACACATACATTTTACTTATAATTCTATAAAGTCGCTCTCATTCATAATCGCTAGGGGTTTACAAATATTGGTAAACGTAAAGCAATGTTTAAGTAGTCTAAAATAAAATATATTATTAAAATTTGTTTATAAACATGTAAGTATTATTGTTTATTTTTCTCCTTCATAATAATATGTTATAAAACGTTTGTACTATTAATATTATATTATTATCATACCTATATTTCAGACAACACTGCGGGCGAGTTCGTCTTCTCAACCTTTTCCATGCGCTTCGAATGTCCTTTGAAGCGAAGTGTGACAGCGTTCCCAAATAAAACGTCACGTGGCCACGCGGCTCAGGTATACATGAAAGGATAATTTCCAGAACGGTAGTCCGACGTAAACTGTCCTTTGGTGTGACACTTTATTTTTTGAGGGCAGGGATTTTTTTACAAGATGAACAGCAGAGTTTTAGAGCAGTACATTTTATAGAGTACCCGTTTATGACAAAATATTTACCACTTGAGACCAGAGCTGAACACGAGGGTTAATTAAAAATAATATGTTCACAAATTATGTTTAATGAAAGCGGCAAAAAAAAAAAGAAGTTCCAAGCTCACAAGCCCCATCTAGAGGCCGTAATGAAAAACACAAGGTCGTTCTTGAATGATAGGGTCATTACAAAGTTATATTTTAGATGTACCAACACGCCAAGAACATCACAGGTCTAAATATTTGAAATAATCCCCACATCCTTTGGGTTTTAGTAATTTAATTTAATATCCGAGCTCACAAGCCCCATCTAGAGGCCGTAATGAAAAACACAAGGCCGTTCTTGAATGATAGGGTCATTACAAAGTTATATTTTAGATGTACCAACACGCCAAGAACATCACAGGTCTAATTATTTGAAACAATCCCCACATCCTTTGGGTTTTAGTAATTTAATTTAATATCCTAATCCACTTATTTTCCCATATTACTTATATTATATCTTAGGCATTTATGATTTTTTTTTGGTTTTCTTGTGTTTATTGGGAGATTGTTGATGGAAATGAAAGAACATCAATAAGTACGCTTGCTACCACGACATTTCTTCATGGATATTTGCTCCATCTAGCTGTAGTATAACATTTAAAAGATATATATAAAATAATTAACAAATATTAACGTTTCAGACGTAATAGCCTGTATTTTTATCTTAAAGCATAATGCTAGAATAACTCTGTCTTTTATCATCGCCCCCCAGTGGCACAGCGGAATGTCTGCGGACTTACAACGCTAGAAACCAGGTTTCGGTAGATCTTCTTTTAAGCTATTCTTTGTTTACAATATAACTGAAGAAAGCATAAAAACAACAACAGTAAAATAAAAGCTAGCCGAAATTTTGCAAACAGATTATGGAATAACTACTGGGAATTTTGATGCAAGGATGTCCATTTTGAAAGTCTTACACCAAGAGCATCTTTGCATTGAAATATGAGGAAAACAATTTTTTTTCAAAATTTGCAAAAAGACATGGACTTGGGTTTTTGATGAAAATTTTAATTTTTTTGTAAAATGGAAAAAAGTCCTTTTCCGAAGCAAAATTAATAGACAAATATCGGATAGTGGTGGGCAGAGCACAGATAGTCCATTGTGTAGCTTTGTGCTTAATTACAATGGGCTATCCGTGCTCTGCCCATCACGGGTATCGAAACTAGGTTTCTAGCGTTGCAAGTCCGCAGAAATACCGCTGTTCTATTGGGGGCCCGCCGATGGAACTGCGGTAAGACTACGGACTTACAACGCTAAAATCCGGGGTTCGATTTTCCGCGATGGACCGAGCAGTTGGCCCAATGTGGCTTTTTTGTCATTGCGAATTTGTCAGCGCTAGTACTACAAGAACATATAATTTTTTTAAATATTTATCGGTATTTTAGAAATTAAACTAACTTAATGAATATGTCATTATGAGAGTTACTGAGTTGTACTCTCGCCTAAAATTCTAAATAAAGAAAAGAAACAGAAGTTGGAAGATTTATAATCTATTAATTACTAGGCCTAACCACAATCAAACGTACACTACATATTAGTAACACTTATAATGTTATTACTGTATTCTTGAAGTTTTTATTCTGTTTCTAAGTGTCATAAAAACAGAATGTTTTCCCCACTCATCTGTCACTTCGGTGTAAGTCAGGTTAAGGAACACAGGTTGTGTGTGTGTGTGTGTTCCAGGAAACTAAAACCGAAAACCAACACAGACCAAAACTTTAGAAAAAAAAAACACATTTCTCCCACTATGAAACTGCGTGTAAGTTTTCAGAAAATTACAAAGACATAATTTTTACGCATCCAAACTGTGCTAGATTAGACTTGCAAGTCCAATCTAGTTTTGAGCAGTTGATTACCTTGACCTTCTACGATAAAACACGAAAATCCACACTAGATGGCAGCATATATATATAGGTTACCTTTATAATATAAATAACCGAAATATTTATGCTATTCAAAAACAAGAACAAAAATGATAGTAACCCGAATAGGTGAAGCCATAAAACGTTTAATTGTACATATTATTCAATAAAATCTTGTTTAATTACTTAATCAAACTTGAGTTTTATTTTATTTTATTTTGTATTCGTAAAAATACATATATAGCTTTTCAAGCATATAACGTTTTTTCCTCCACTGTAAACATTATTTAAATTATTTTTTTTAAATTTTCAACAGATTATTTAACTCCTATGGAACGTTAGTTTATTCCTAATCAAGTCTTGTGAGAAATTACTTAATGAAAATAAAAAAGATTGTCCAGGAATATCGTACTTAGATTTTATTCCTAAACGTTCTTATTATGATATTAGTATACGATCTATGGGCATTTCTTAATCTTGAGTAGAAAATCTACATGAAAGAAATATTATTAGTGGATAAGTACTTTATTTTATCAATCTTGAGTAGAACATCCATATGAAAGAAGTATTATTAGTGGATAAGTACTTTATTTTATCAATCTTGAGTAGAACATCCACATGAAAGAAGTATTATTAGTGGATAAGTACTTTATTTTATCAATCTTGAGTAGAACATCCACACGAAAGAAGTATTATTAGTTGGTAAGTACTTTATTTTATCAATCTTGAGTAGAACATTTACATGAAAGAAGTATTATTATTAGTGGATAAGTACTTTATTTTATCAATCTTGAGTAGAACATCCACATGAAAGAAGTATTATTATTAGTGAATAAGTACTTTAATTTTATCAATCTGGAGTAGAACATCTACATGAAAGAAGTATTATTATTAGTGGATAAGTACTTTATTTTATCAATCTTGAGTAGAACATCCACATGAAAGAAGTATTATTATTAATGAATAAGTACTTTATTTTATCAATCTTGAGTAGAACATCCACATGAAAGAAGTA
>NW_013670178.1:15015-17123 GCF_000517525.1 Limulus polyphemus
CGGGAAGGTGGCCAGCTTAAAATGTTTGTGGGAAGTGGGAGGAACAAACAGAAGACTTGTCCGAAAATTTATGTGAGCGGCACTGGTCCGCACAATGACACAACGTACAGTTGCGACAGTTTAGGAGAAGGTATCCTACGATTCCGGTGATCCAGAAAGATATTTATTTATGCTGTGGATGATGAAACGCCTTGTCGAGATGTCAGAATAGTTCTGTGAACAGCACTGCCCTGTACATTGACACAACGTGCGGTTGTGACAGTCTCGGAGAAAGTATCCTACGATTTCAGTAATCAGGAATAAACAGAATGGGTGGTTGTTTACGTTATGGGCAATGTAGCCAAGTCAGGATACTCTGCTGTAATTGGATTTATTTGTGGGCCAAGTATAAAGCTATAATCTCTGAACCTCAATACTGTGAAACAAAATTAAGTTATTTTGAACCTGATTTGGCATAAAATCAAACAAAAAAAAAACGAACTATAATTTGGGATTGACAATTTTTTAAACTAGGAATTGAGATTTTCCGTAACATTTATTTTGCGTTAGTTATATATTTTCACAGTAGTACATTCACGAGTTTTTAAGTTAGCAGGTTCGGTGAAACATTACAGTCACCAGGAAACATTTTCAAACGCAAAACTATTGAAGGCGCATCATTGCACTTCAGCAAGCGGAATACGTTTTAACATTCAACTGCACTACTCCTATTTTAACTATGAG
Organism: Limulus polyphemus; assembly: GCF_000517525.1. NCBI lineage: Eukaryota > Metazoa > Arthropoda > Merostomata > Xiphosura > Limulidae > Limulus > Limulus polyphemus. Next base: position 15,739 of record NW_013670178.1, read on the forward strand.
ATATTTCCCTGAATGCAACAAACAATTAAATGTTTCATGACATTTATCAAGTTAAGTAAATTCACCGCTCAGTACCAGTCTGAATGGGATGTTCAATCACATTTGTTATCCTAAGGAATACTGAGCGATAAATGACTGGTACCGAGCGATAAACATCCTTAGAATAACAAATGTGATTAAACATCCCATTCAGACTGGTACTGAGCGATAAATCTCCTTAGAATAACAAATGTGATTAAACATCCCATTCAGACTGGTGGACTAAGCGATAAACCTTCTAAGGATGACAAATGTGATTAAAACATCCCATTCAGCAGGGTGCCATGTTTGGTATGGTCCTGAGAAGTCATTTAGCATGGGCAGGGTGCCATGTTTTGTATGGTTCTGAGAAGTCATGTAATGAATAAATGGATCGACGACATTAAGCAGTGGATGGAGTTACCAGTGACTGAGGCGAGGTGACTTGCCAGTGTGAAAGGTGCATGGAGAAGTGTTGTTCACGAGGCCTCCTTCCGTCACAAGTGACGATAACACTTGATTGATTAACATCATGATGCTAAAGAGGTTAAAGGTCATTGAAGTTTATATGGTGTACAACTAAAGCCATTGAGGAATAATCGAGTCGTTTCAGAGATGCATGTGTGATTCAATATAACATTAAAACTGGCACTAAGCGATAAACCTTCTAAGGATGACAAATGTGATTAAACATCCCATTCAGACTGGTACTGAGCGATAAACCTTCTAAGGATGACAAATGTGATTAAAACATCCCATTCAGACTGGCACTAAGCGATAAACCTTCTAAAGATGACAAATGTGATTAAAACATCCCATTCAGACTGGCACTAAGCGATAAACCTTCTAAAGATGACAAATGTGATTAAAACATCCTATTCAGACTGGTACCGAGCGATAAACATCCTTAGAATAACAAATGTGATTAAACATCCCATTCAGACTGGCACTAAGCGATTAATCTTCTAAGGATGACAAATGTGATTAAAACATCCCATTCAGACTCCTGAGAAGTCATTTAGCATGACCATACCAAACATGGCACCTTGCTCATGCTAAATGACTTCTCAGAACCATACCAAACATGGCACCCTGCTCATGCTAAATGACTTCTCAGGACCATACAAAACATGGCACCCTGCCCATGCTAAATGACTTCTCAGGACCATACAAAACATGGCACCCTGCCCATGCTAAATGACTTCTCAGGATTATACCAGACATGACACCCTGCTCATGCTAAATGACTTCTCAGGACCATACCAAACATGACACCCTACTCATGCTAAATGACTTCTCAGAACCATACCAAACATGACACCCTGCTCATGCTAAATGACTTCTCAGGATTATACCAAACATGGCAC
>NW_013670178.1:18123-24169 GCF_000517525.1 Limulus polyphemus
CCATACCAAACATGACACCCTACTCATGCTAAATGACTTCTCAGAACCATACCAAACATGGCACCCTGCTCATGCTAAATGACTTCTCAGGATTATACCAAACATGGCACCCTGCCCATGCTAAATGACTTCTCAGGATTATACCAAACATGACACCCTGCTCATGCTAAATGACTTCTCAGGACCATACCAAACATGGCACCCTGCTCATGCTAAATGACTTTTCAGGACAGTACCAAACATGGCATCCTGCTCATGCTAAATGAATTCTCAGGACCATACCAAACACCATATCTAACACCGACCTATCTGTACGCCTTTCTCCACCGTGCATTTCAAGTAATACTATGACAAATATCTCCTGCTGATAACAATGTATTCATTAGGCCTAATAAGATTTAGTAATCATACAAATTAGATGTGTTCGAAGGAAAACGAGGTTTAGTAATAAAAACGATCACGACACTTATTGTTCACATATTTCAAATGGGCACAGGTAAACGTTTTGGAACTCTACAAGTTTCTCATTCAGCATCTAAAGCAAAAAATCAACAATTTACATCAACCCTTCTTCTAATTTCTCCTCTTGCTCAATTTCCATGCGTTTTGTTTAATTATTGTTAATTTTAATTGTAATATTTTTATTGTGAAATGTAGTATTGTGATTTTAAATATGTCCAAGAAGCTGTTGATATTTTGCTTCAGATACCCAAGATGGAATCTGTAGAATTCCGAAACTTTTATCTGTATCCCTTTTTAAATAATTAAACAAGGTTGTTTGTCATTAGTGTCGTAATGCTTTTATTACCAAGTTAGATAACGTTATAAGCTGAAGACAGATGAGTGCTACACATTCAGCTTGAACTCAGCGCCACCTGACAACTAAAACATTCATTATATTCCAATGCACGCAAGAACAACAGAAAAAAAGTTCGCATGAAAAAAGAAACCGTATAACTAGATCGGAAAGTTGGACTTACTTCCACTAGTAGTAGATAGTTGGCCTTACTTCCACCAGGGGTAGATAGTAAACAAATAAAACATTCTGCTCGAAAAACTGAAAACGTACCAAATATATAAAAAGGGCATGGTTTTTTTTTCTTTTTTTTTTTAGATGACTGTGAACCTGTCTTATACTCGGATTATGAGTTTTCGTTCCTATGTTATTAAGACTTTATTTTAAAAGATTTACATTATTCGATTGATACTGGCATATTATGGCCTGGTGGTTAAAGTACCTGACTCGCATTGTGTTGGTTCCGGGATCTAAACCCGTCATCGAACATTCTCGCCCTTTCAGCTGTGATGAAATTCCAAGACAAATAAATCGTTTGATAGTTAAAGTACCCACGTTTATTAGTGATGGCTAACGCAGAAACTCTCGAAATTCCAAGACAAATAAATCATTTGATAGTTGAAGTACCCACGTTTATTAGTGATGGCTAACGCAGAAGCTCTTGAAATTCCAAGACAAATAAATCGTTTGATAGTTAAAGTACCCACGTTTATTAGTGATGGCTAACGCAGAAGCTCTCGAAATTCCAAGACAAATAAATCGTTTGATAGTTGAAGTACCCATGTTTATTGGTGATGGCTAACGCAGAAGCTCTCGAAATTCCAAGACAAATAAATCGTTTGATAGTTGAAGTACCCACGTTTATTAGTGATGGCTAACGCAGAAGCTCTCGAAATTCCAAGACAAATAAATCGTTTGATAGTTGAAGTACCCATGTTTATCAGTGATGGCTAACGCAGAAGCTCTCGAAATTCCAAGACAAATAAATCGTTTGATAGTTGAAGTACCCACGTTTATTAGTGATGGCTAACGCAGAAGCTCTCGAAATTCCAAAACAAATAAATCGTTTGATAGTTGAAGTACCCATGTTTACAGACATTTCAGGCATAGGTGTGTGTATTGCATAATCCGGTAACAAATTCGTAAAAACAAAAAAAAAAGGTTTAGTATAACTAGTGAATTTAAGCAAAAAACGTATAAGCGTATTCAGTTTTGATGTGTTTAAATTTCAAAAATACGGTAGCCAGATGCTACCGTTATCCTTTTGAATTTGGGTGAGATCCCTTCCCACTATCGCTATAATTATAACACCTACATACAAGTGACACTAAAAATATAACTACTACTGGCAGCACCCAAGCGGCATAATTTCATTGAGTATACCGTTATATTTTATTCCCAAACTATACATCGGTTACACCTGGAACTTTTCTGAAGAAGAAAGGTCTCACTAGCGACTGAACCCTGAAGAAGAAAGGTCTCACTAACACTTGAATCCTGAAGAAGAAAGGTCTCACTAACACTTGAATCCTGAAGAAGGAAGGTCTCACTAACAATTGAACCCTGAAGAAGGAAGGTCTCACTAACAATTGAATCCTGAAGAAGAAAGGTCTCACTAACACTTGAACCCTGAAGAAGAAAGGTCTCACTAATAATGGAACCCTGAAGAAGAAAGGTCTCACTAGCAATTGAATCCTGAAGAAGAAAGGTCTCACTAACACTTGAACCCTGAAGAAGAAAGGTCTCACTAGCAATTGAACCCTGAAGAAGAAAGGTCTCACTAATAATTGAACCCTGAAGAAGAAAGGTCTCACTAGCAATTGAATCCTGAAGAAGAAAGGTCTCACTAACACTTGAACCCTGAAGAAGAAAGGTCTCACTAACAATTGAACCCTGAAGAAGAAAGGTCTCACTAGCAATTTAACCCTGAAGAAGGAAGGTCTCATTAACAATTGAATCCCGAAGAAGAAGAAAGGTCTCACTAACACTTGAACCCTGAAGAAGAAAGGTCTCACTAACACTTGAACCCTGAAGAAGAAAGGTCTCACTAATAATTGAACCCTGAAGAAGGAAGGTCCTGTTTCATTCTTATTTTGTGATACATCTAATTTTTGAGCTTAGGTGATTTCTTACTCTCACGTCCACTGATTTCTTAAGTTTAGCTACAATTACGATCATACATAATTTAGATAACTATAAAATATAATTCTTAAAGATTACAAGTTTTATAACAAGCATTATATTCAAAAATCTGGGGAGCTGAACCCCTCACTTCCCAAGCACAAGTAGACCGTATACTTTTACGCTATTTACACAAACTTCAAAGGAAAATGAAGTAAGGTGGAGTCTGCAAAAAACACAAAACGGAGTAGCGGGTATATTTTCTGAAACGAGAGGTAACAATACGGTCAGTACTCGATCAAAACACAAGATAAAGTCCTGTCCTCATTTTATGAAATGGAAGGTAACAATATGGTCAGTACTCGATTAAAACACAAGATAAAGTCCTGTCCTCATTTTATGAAATGGAAGGTAACTACATCTACATGGCATCGTAATAGTTTAGCGTTTCTAAATTGAGTACAGCTTCAAAAGTTTATAGAAAGACTTCACTACGGTTTTGGGAAGGTCAAGCTAATGAAAATTACACATTTTATTCTTTTGCATCGTTCGTTATTTCGGTGTTTCAAACCGAACAGTACATTATGCGAAGCCTGGCTTAAATTGTCTGTTCGTAGTCCCTAGGGTTCAGTAATAGACATCTATAATTTAGAACTGTTTACAAGATGGAAGGCAAAAAATAAGGAGCACGCGCCGCCTATGCGGCTTTCTTAACCGAATAACAAGATTGAGTGTTACTGTTATATCGCCTCTAGCGGAAAGTACAGAGCGTGTTACGCGGCATATCGAGGCTCGAATCTTGGACCTTCCAATCCACGGCCCCGTATGCTAAATACTAGGCCACGCCCACACCCTATTGTCATACCAGATGATAAGTATGAAGGTAGTAATCTTGAAAGATAAACACCCTCTATACTTCAGCTGGTTTTACACGTATATATTTGAGTAAAACAGCACATTTAATCAAAGAAAAATAGGCACTTTTCAGTCGTAGCTACGAGGTTTGTCCGTAGGTTTATCGTTTGACACAGTTTTATATATATATATACATTATCGTTCGTTTTTTAGTAGAAGGAACATTGTCTTTATCAATTACCGTAGAGAATAAAATGGTGAAATTCAAAGAAATGTTTTTTATACTTTCTTAATATCTTCTAGTGTCCCGTATAACATAATACTTTGCAAAACGGTGTGCTGTTTGTTTTATAACTGTGTATATGTGTGTGTGTGTGATACTTTCTTTGTTAGGGCTCTTGATTGTTATTGGTCCAGTTGCAGTGGGGGTTCTTTTCATCTTAGCCAATAGCAGAGCTTTTCCTAATATCGCAGGCGTTACCAGACAAACATTGCGGAAACAGAGGCGTGATCGTATGGAAATTAGCAACATCATAGCAACACGTTTGAAGTACTGCCTTTACACCCTCAGCGAGCGCAAGCTGTCGGATCGCGTGCGAGATTTCAAGGCGCGTGCGGCACGTTCGAAGGAGCTGACATGTGTTCTCACTGGACAGTTGATGAAGAAGCGTCACAGGGGCATCGTTAACCGTGTTCACAGCCATTGTCAGCAGAGCTAATTAAGTTTTATTGGCTGCTTACGAAATGAAAAGAATCACCCGACTGAAACGGATGGAGGATGTAGTGTGATCAAAGGCCAGTATCCCTTCCAGTTCTTCAGTACATCACGGAAGTTCCGGAAGTGAAGGGTATCCATCCGGAAGCATCAGGATCTATAATTCTGAGGTAATTCTTATTCACATATCTCTTATAGAATCAAATAGTTTAATATGTTACTTAACAATATTAATATATATTTTCTATGTTCTACCGAACCCTCCAGTTATTGACTTGTTTCTATGTAGTTCACTATGGATGAGGCTCATATATCGCAGCATAAAGAATAATTCTATGTTTCTATCTGTTATTAGCGGTAATAAGTAGGACTATTTGTATTATTCAGAGTATTTCTGTTTACATATTTCGCGTGACTCGCGTGTTATTAGGTATCCTGTAACCCACAACAAAGTTTGATGCATAAATAGTTCAGAAAAATGTGTTTAAAAGCCTATGGGCTACCACTCCGTTTTGTAGAGTCTATTTCTCATTGGTAGAAATACCTATTTCTTTTGACACCTGGTGCAACGTATAATTAGGTATCCGTTGTATCGAAACGAACTCAGATTCTGGTAGAGCTGCAAAGTGTAACTTAACACGTTAACCCGTTAATTACGGGACTACTTAAGTATACAAACATGAACTTCGTAAGTCTGAACTTTACTTATGTTGTTGTATCTTCAACTGAAGATTAACTTTACTTATGTTGTTGTATCTTCAACTGAAAATTAACTTTACTTATGTTGTTGTATCTTCAACTGAAGATTAACTTTACTTATGTTGTTGTATCTTCAACTGAAAATTAACTTTACTTATGGTGTTGTATCTTCAACTGACGATTAACTTTACTTATGTTGTTGTATCTTCAACTGAAGATTAACTTTACTTATGTTGTTGTATCTTCAACTGAAGATTAGCTTTACTTATGTTGTTGTATCTTCAACTGAAAATTAACTTTACTTATGTTGTTGTATCTTCAACTGAAAATTAACTTTACTTATGTTATTGTATCTTCAACTGAAGATTAACTTTACTTATGTTGTTGTATCTTCAACTGAAAATTAACTTTACTTATGTTGTTGTATCTTCAACTTGAACTTACACTACTAAGGTAATGGTTACCCTTGAAATAATTAAGCTTACATCACTACAGTCATGGTTACTCTTGAAATAAATGAACTTACATCACTACGATCATGGTTATTCTTGAAATAAATGAGCTTACATCACTACGGTCATGGTTACTCTTGAAATAAATGAACTTACACTACTAAGGTAATGGTTACCCTTGAAATAATTAAGCTTACATCACTACGGTCATGGTTACTCTTGAAATAAATGAACTTAACTACTATGTGGATACACAATCATTAATTATTAACTAAACGTAAGAAAATAATATTCTGTACAAAACCACCCAGTTCATTTGTAGAAACAACGGAGCGCAGTTGAAGATACAACAACATAATTAAAGTTAATTTTCTTTTATTTCAAGAGTAACCATGACCGTAGTGATGT
>NW_013670178.1:25094-33476 GCF_000517525.1 Limulus polyphemus
AAGAGTAACCATGACCGTAGTGATGTAAGCTCATTTATTTCAAGAGTAACCATGACCGTAGTGATGTAAGCTCATTTATTTCAAGAGTAACCATGACCGTAGTGATGTAAGCTCATTTATTTCAAGAGTAATCATGACCGTAGTGATGTAAGTTCATTTATTTCAAGAGTAACCATAGCCGTAGTGATGTAAGCTTATTTATTTCAAGAGTAACCATGAACGTAGTGGTGTAAGCTGTTTTATATCGAGAATAACCGTAACTACAGTGGTGTAAGCTGTTTTATTTCGAGAGTAACCGTAACTACAGTGGTGTAAGCCGATTCATTTCTAGAGTAACTATGACTGTAATGGTGTAACTCAGTGGTTGGCGGCGTTTTTAAGACTTTCGGCTTTCAGGACCTTCTTTAACTCAAACCTTCCCCAATACTTCGAATTATTTTACAATGTGGGATGCTTACACATGCTATTTGAACAATAACTTTAAAATAGTAATTTAATTGTTTACAAGTACGATTACATTGTGGATCTACATTTTTTGGAGTAAGATGTATTTTCAGTTAATTAATTAATTAACTTTCGATTATAGCAAGCTACTCATATCGAACGCAGCTAAAAAACAAACCTGGTAAAGAGGTCAACTAATCATATACGCTTTTCTCACGTTCTTACTTACAACGATTATAATCCACTGCTTCAACAAGTCGGGTACCCTCGCTGTTAACGATATTTTCGGTCATAAACTCAGTAATATGTCACGAGGTTCGGCCATCTTAGGATATCTCGGTTAGTCCTAATCACGTCTATTAAGTTAACAATAAAAACGATCTTTATAATGAAAGTATAATAATAAGAAGTAAATTAAAAATAAGAAAATTGGATAATTACACATGCTAACCAATACTGTTAATGAAAATAACAATAAAGATGTAATAGAGTATACCTGACTTTCGTAACTCACAAATAGTAGTTGTTTGCTTCAAGAACTGTTGTAGAATAATAAGGATACATCTTGGATCAACGTCTTATAAAAAGAAATGAGAAAGAATCTTTAGGTTATTTTGTTTCGCACATCACCGATGTATTACTTAAAGTCTTAAACCAATCAAGAAAGACATTGGTGGAATAACTCTGTGTCAGTCTTGGAGGAACTGGGTATGTTTGTTTTGTTTTTAGAGCAAAGCCACATTAGGCTATCTGCTATGTCCGCTACGGGGAGGATCGAACCCCGGATCTTAGCGCTGGAATATAATCCCATTGTTTCCCTATGTTCTTTAGAACAGAATACAGCAATTATTCGAACCAGTTTTCAGTTTTTTCAACCGTTATCTACGTATCATGCGTTATCTACCCTCTATAGTAATATGGAAATCATTATAATTTTCGGTTATTTAGTTTCCGTTTTGTCATGGCGGCTGCACGTGATGAAGAGAACCGCTAACAATACCTTGTTCTAGTTGCTTCGTTTCTTTGCTCTCTCTCTAGTAGATCATGTCTTATTTGTCCGCAAGGATGTTTCAACATTGTATGAAGAATCCGGGTTACACGGATTGGTGCTGGAAATTCGTTCACTGGCTGACTGTGACTGAGTTTTCAAAGATGACGTCGTTCACTAGACAAAAAAAGCGAGTTTACACTCTTGATTCGAGCACACTTTTTTAGTTTAGTTTATTACGGGAAAGGCCTGTCTTTTTGGAGATCACAGTGTTTATTTTTGGCTTACAGACTAAAGACATTCTGGTGGAGAATGAATTGTTACACTCGACCGAGTAGGTACACAAACTTTGTTCTCCGTTGTTCTTGTTTGTGAAATAATGGTTTTGTTCATTTCTAATAAAGTGTCCAGACTCTTTAATTCCACACTAACACGAGAAAACTAAGTTAGATTATCTCTCTGGGACACTCACATAATATCCCGGAGTGGACCTATTATTATCTGCAGGTTAGACTAGAACGGACATGCTGGTATCTACGGGTTACTCTAGGATGGACCTGCTGTAATCTACGGGCAGCCCGTAGATTACAGCAGGTCCATCCTAGAGTATAGATTACAGCAGGTCCATCCTAGAGTCGGGCTACTTTAGGATGGACCTGCTGTAATCTACGGGCTACTCTTGGACGGACCTGCTGTAATCTACGGGCTACTTTAGGATGGACCTGCTGTAATCTACGGGCTACTCTTGGACGGACCTGCTGTAATCTACGGGCTACTCTAGGACAGGCCTGCTGTTATCTGTGGGCTACTCTATCAGGATGCTTGATGGGAACAACTGAATACTAGTTGGCTCGTTTTTCTTCTATATTTTCTAAGTTACCCACAGAAATAAATAAAAGGACCTTCCAAGAACCTAGAAACATCACTTTTATACGTTACGTGAGTCACATAATCTTCACTCACCTCATGCAGTGTTAGTGATTCTCCAGTATCTAGTTCCCAATAAGACAAAGATTTTAGGGAGTTTAAGTTTTCAGGATATCTAGGTAACTCGAACCATAAATGACCGTTTTGAAGTGTGAGTTTCGAAAAATCTGGCAGATGTCTTCCGTTTTGATCACATCGCCGCCAAACACAGAAACACGCACACAGACACAAACACGCACTGAAACTTGTAAAACGTTAACAGTTAGATATTCTCTCTTCTAAGGACGAAATAAGATGTAAACTGAAGAGTAAGATGTAGCTCAAGTTTAAAGAGTCCCGGATTCGAATCCCGTCACCGAACATGCTCGCCCTTTCAGACGTGGTGGTGCTATAATGCGACGGTCAATCCAACTATTCATTGTTAAAAGAGTAGCCCAAGAGTTGTCGGTGGGTAGTGTTGACTAGCTGCCTGCCTTCCTGCCTGGCGAAATTCAAAACCAACCAAACCAAGTTAACGAGCCTTTTAAAAATCTGTTCTTTTCTCGTGAAGAAATACATCAAAAAATATCATAACTGTGAAGATTTTACGTCCTTTCTGAAATATTTTCGGTTATACAAACTTAATGTTCCTCTAAGATTGTTTTAAACCTGATGAAAAGTTTTTCTGAACAGTATGATCATCTTTCTGGTAAAGCTAGAATACAAGAAACCCGTAAACATCTTAAATAATACATTTTCTAGGGTATGTATAACGTATGCATATAACTACTGTGAGAACCTAAAGTGTGCTTCGTGTACTAGATACAACTACTGTGAGAACCTAAAGTGTGCTTCGTGTACTAGATACAACTATTGTGAGAACCTAAAGTGTGCTTCGTGTACTAGATACAACTACTGTGATAATCTGACGTGTGCTTCGTGTAGTACATACGACCACTGTGAGAATCTGAGGTGTGCTTCGTGTACTACATACGACCACTTTGAGAATCTGAGGTGTGCTTCGTGTACTACATACGACCACTGTGAGAATCTGACGTGTGTTTCGTGTACTACATACGACCACTTTGAGAATCTGACTGTGCTTCGTGTACTACATACGACCACTTTGAGAATCTGACTGTGCTTCGTGTACTAGATACAACTACTGTGATAATCTGACGTGTGCTTCGTGTACTACATCCGACCACTGTGAGAATCTGACTGTGCTTCGTGTACTACATCCGACCACTGTGATAATCTGAGGTGTGCTTCGTGTACTACATACGACCACTGTGAGAATCTGACGTGTGCTTCGTGTACTACATACGACCACTGTGAGAGTCTGACGTGTGCTTCGTGTACTACATACGACTACTTTGAGAATCTGGCGTGTGCTTCGTGTACTACATACGACCACTTTGAGAATCTGGCGTGTGCTTCGTGTACTACATACGACCACTGTGACAATCTGACTGTGCTTCGTGTACTACATACGACCACTATGACAATCTGATGTGTGCTTCGTGTACTACATACGACCACTATGACAATCTGATGTGTGCTTCGTGTACTACATACGACCACTTTGAGACTCTGACTGTGCTTCGTGTACTACATACGACCACTATGACAATCTGATGTGTGCTTCGTGTACTACATCCGACCACTGTGAGACTCTGACTGTGCTTCGTGTACTACATACGATCACTATGACAATCTGATGTGTGCTTCGTGTACTGACTACTGTGTAAAGTCTCCACAGTATAGCTTAAAAAAACAACTTTGAGGCTATATAGCTCTGATGGACCACTAATTACAAAATTAATCATTTTAATAGTCCACCAAGGAAGCAAATCACTGCCAGTACAAACTATGAACACCAGGGGGCCTACACCATAGAGAAGATATATTTTTACAACTGTAAGTGGGGTAGTTTCCCATCGTTTCATATCTCTTATGCGAAATAACTAGAGTTTCGAAATAGGAAAAATTGTGTAAATGAATTATTTCGTCACATTTGAAAAGTATTATACTAAAGTATAAAAAAAACACATTTACTCATTCTCCCATTAAACTACATTTTAACCACAGGCAGACTATCGAGTAATACCAAACCATTCATGTTGAATAGTTTCCTTTGAAATGTTCCTGCCTTCTTGTGACGAAGAACTGAGCACAATGTCCGAAACGTCGTTTATAAAACTAGGGAGAACGAAGGAGCCATTCATGTTAAATAGTTTCCTTTGAAATGTTCCTGCCTTCTTGTGACGAAGAACTGAGCACAGTGTCCGAAACGTCGTTTATAAAACTAGGGAGAAGGAAGGAGCTGTCCATATGAAACAGTTTAAGTACAAAACTTCCCTTAAAAGAAGTTTAAACCATCAACTTTACAGGTGTTTTTAAGGCATCTCGTCTTTATTTGCTTGTATAGAGTGTAACAGACGGAGAATACTATTGTGGGTTTGTAACACACAAAGCACATGATCTTGAATCATTCTCATACTTCGACAAACCTTATATATCTCTCTGGGTATTCGTTCTAAGCTCTTCTATTTTTCGGGTATTCCCCTTTCCAGTGTATCAGTATATATATATACACACTACTCGTTTTTAGCCCTTGTATTGTACGAGGAATGTTCGGGTAAGTGTGCCCCATTTCAGTGTATCGGTAAACACTCTTGAAAGGTAAACAGTAGTTGAGATCTGATGTTGCCCGAGACATTCTGAAGCCGGCGAACTGTATGATTGGCATAATTGGATAGTATGCCTTGCCTGGAGGAAGACACTAAACTCCAAACCGAACTCTGGTGAAGAAAAACAAAGTCCATTCCCGATAATTTAATATTGTTGTAAATATATTATACGCCATCTACTGGGGAAGGACGATGAGAACCTTGCTAGAAAAGGAGAGAGAGAGAGAGAGAAGAAAAAAAGTCAGGAAAAAGAATTAGATTACACTCCTGCAAACTTCAACCCCCCCTACTCCCCCCCAACTGTTTATATTGCATAGAGTTGAAGGAAGTTTCCTTAAGATATGCTTGAATAACATTGAGATTTTAAAGAAGGTGACACACTGGTCAGAAAAGTGTAGGATGTGACACATCCGTTTAAATATGATGGTTGACAAACCATTAGAAGTGGCATATACTTTTCTATATGATCGTTAACAAACTGTGATGTGTGACACACGCGTCTATTGCTGATTGTTAACAAATCATACGATATGACACACCCGTCTTATGTAAGGGTAAACAAATTGTAGGATGTGACACATGTGCCTCTTTATGATGGTCAACAAACTGTTTATGTGACACATCTCATTATAAGAGTTGAAAATAAGAAGTGATACATTCGTTCCATATGACAATTAACCAACTACAGGATGTAACACATGTGTCTCATGCTGATGGTTAATAAATCATAGGAAGTGACACATACTTTTCTATATGATCGTTAACAAACTGTAAGGTGGGACACACGCGTCTCACGTTGATGGTTAACAGACTCAGAGAATATACACATGTGACTTTACGATAATTAACAAACCGTAAAGTGTGACACACGCGTCTCATGCTGATGGTTAACAGACTTATAGAATATACACATGTTTCTTTACGATAATTAACAAACCGTAAAGTGTGACAAACGTGTCTCATGCTGATGGTTAACAGACTTATAGAATATACACACATTTCTTTACGATAATTAACAAACTGTAAAGTGTGACAAACGTGTCTCATGCTGATGGTTAATAAATCATAGGAAGTGACACATGCTTTTCTATATGATCGTTAACAAACTGTAAGGTGGGACACACGCGTCTCATGCTGATGGTTAACAGACTTATAGGATATACACATGTTTTCTTTACGATAATTAACAAACCGTAAAGGGTGACACACGCGTCTCATGCTGATGGTTAACAGACTTATAGGATATACACATGTTTTCTTTACGATAATTAACAAACCGTAAAGTGTGACACACGCGTCTCATGCTGATGGTTAACAGACTTATAGGATATACACACATTTCTTTACGATAATTAACAAACCGTAAAGTGTGACACACGCGTCTCACGTTTATGGTTAACAGACTTATAGGATATACACATGTTTTCTATACGATGATTAACAAACCGTAAAGTGTGACACAATCGTTTTATTGTGATCTTTTATAAGTTGTAGGGTGTGACAGATTCGTCTTATTGTGACTGTGAACAAACTGACCAGTTTGTGTTGTGAACCATAATTAAACTTTGTAAAAAACAAAAACTCTCAGCCAACATTATACCATACTAGAAACTATCTTGACTTTTAGCTTATTTAGGCTGATTTGAAAAGAAATAAGCTTGCAATAAGCAGAATGAATCTTCTACGGTGTCGACGTATAAAGGTTTGAATAGGAACCACATTATTTCCTGCTTTAAGTTTAAGATTATTACACCCTATTAAGATTATTACACCCTATGCTACTCAGGCTATTATTTTGTTATTCCGAAAGTTATGTACATTCTGGTTTATAATTTCTATGCATTATTATTATTATTACAGTGGTACATTTTAAATCAACTCTTCACGCCTGTCCTTTACTGGTAAGAAAACGGGCATTCTGATTGGTCTGCTTATTTAAAAAAATCATAACCTAACTCGCATCATAACCACCGTATTCAGAATACTAAACCAAATCTACTGACTTTAAAGATTTGCTTAACAGAATATTTCTTACTGTTTCCAGCCGAAAGGATCCTATGCTAAATAAGCTGGTATATCGATGCTCATTGGCTATCGTGTATGTTATATTGGCCATTCACGTAACAGAGTTTTTTTTCGTTGCCAAATTTCTATTTTCATTTCACGTCCCTCGAGAAGAAATACTACCTCTAAACACCCCTCTTCTTAATTCAAAATTTAACCTATTTATTCATAAGATGGATCTCGTGTGGTTTAATAGTTAGCGTGCCGGGCTGTGTATCGGCAAGTCCAAGTTCACTCTGCGGTTCCGTTTGCCATGCTCTTTGGCTAATATTTATCTGTCTAATTATTAATTGAGAACTTCGTGTTTCTATAGAAAACTTAGTCCCTGACGAGATATTAAATTTGTTTCAATTCTTCTGTTGTTTATTTATTCTGTTATTTGTTTCAGAATTTTACGCTAGAGGACACTCTTACATGACGGAATAATAGGACTTAACCGTCATTCTTAAAGCGCGCAGAGGACCTCAAAGTGCGAGCGAGTTTTGAGACAACGGGACACGAACTTGAACCCTTAGATTCACGGTCTGAGCATGATAACCATTAGGCTACGCTCTGTCCTACAAACATCGGATAATATCTCTAGAAGAACAATTAGGTGATAAAAAGCAAATATTTGGACATTATTAAGCGTTGATATGTGAGGAGATAAAAGGATATTGAGCAAAGATGGAATACTGAGAGGATAGTAACAATACATAATTGGAATACTTGAGAGCATAGTTGAGATACTGAGAGGATAGTTACGGTATATAGTTTGGACAATGAGAGCATAGTTGAGATACTGAGAGGATAATTACGGTATATAGTTTGGATAATGAGAGCATAGTTGAGATACTGAGAGGATAGTTACGGTATATAGTTTGGATAATGAGAGCATAGTTGAGATACTGAGAGGATAGTTACTGTAGATAGTTTGGATAATGAGAACATAGTTGAGATACTGAGAGGATAGTTACTGTAGATAGTTTGGATAATCAGAACACAGTTGAGATACTGAGAGGATAGTTACGGTATATAGTTTGGATAATGAGAGCATAGTTAAGATACTGAGAGGATAGTTACGGTATATAAGTTTGGATAATGAGAGCATAGTTGAGATACTGAGAGGATAGTTACTGTAGATAGTTTGGATAATGAGAGCATAGTTGAGATACTGAGAGGATAGTTACGGTATATAGTTTGGATAATGAGAGCATAGTTGAGATACTGAGAGGATAGTTACGGTATATAGTTTGGATAATGAGAGCATAGTTGAGATACTGAGAGGATAGTTACAGTATATAGTTT
>NW_013670178.1:34062-42282 GCF_000517525.1 Limulus polyphemus
GCGTGACTGAGTAATGAAAAAACTGTATTATGAATGTACGGCGTTTCGACAAGATTATGTCATCCTCAGGTACCTGTTACTCTGTTGACTTGTTAGTTTAAATGATATCCACACAGTACTACACCGACAATAATATAGTTTGTTATCAAGAAACTGTTACTCTATTGGCTAGTTAGTTTAAATGTTATCAACATAGTACTATACGTCGGACAGAACTGTAGTTTGTTGCAGAGCTATCGTTATGCTGTTGCTTCTGTTGTCAGCTTAAATATTATTAACACAGTACTACGTCGACAGTAATATAGTTTGTGATCAAGCAACTGTTATTCTATAAACGTATTGAGGTGGCGTGACTGAGTAATGAAAAAACTGTATTATGAATGTACGGCGTTTCGACAAGATTATGTCATCCTCAGGTACCTGTTACTCTGTTGACTTGTTAGTTTAAATGATATCCACACAGTACTACACCGACAATAATATAGTTTGTTATCAAGAAACTGTTACTCTATTGGCTAGTTAGTTTAAATGTTATCAACACATAGTAATAATATTATAATAATCATAATAATATTATAAGAATCCTTATTACTGTGAACGAACAACAACTGCTTATATTACAATAATAGTAATCCACTCTTACACTGTATTGTAAACGCAATTAGAAATTATGATTCCAATTTATTTTCTGTATTGTTTAGCGGTCGTAATACACCTTCAATAATAGTAATCCACTCTTACACTGTATTGTAAACGCAATTAGAAATTATGATTCCAATTTATTTTCTGTATTGTTTAGCGGTCGTAATACACCTTCAATAATAGTAATCCACTCTTACACTGTATTGTAAACGCAATTAGAAATTATGATTCCAATTTATTTTCTGTATTGTTTAGCGGTCGTAATACACCTTCAAACTGTCATCGCAATCAGAAATTATTATCCCAGTTCATCCTCTGAATACAAAACCTTTATTACAACATTAACTTAACGTTGCTATTTTCTTATAGCTAAGATCAAGATATGAAATGGAATTATCAATTGTATTTATGGCAAAGTTACAGTAACTGTCTTACTATTTTGTATTTATGGCAAAGCTACTTTAACTGTCTTACACCGTTCTTAATTTTGAACTACTGACAAGCGAGCAGACAGCCAGTCATCAGCAAGCACCCCCTACCACCCGCTAAGGGATTGACTGCCACTCTTATAACGTACCATAGCTTGAAATGCGAGGAAAATGTTGTGGTATTGCACGTATTGAAACGGGGCTCTACAGCTCTGAATGTAATCTTCTGTGCAACACCCAGAGAGGTTTTATACACTGCCCTCTATCATTGTGTTTACAATACATCGTTAATTAGAGAACAGAAAATAACTGCGTGATCAGTGTTTAAAGTTAAAATATTTCCAATTCTTATAAATCGCATTGCTTGTTCGAGAATAATTCGGTCAGTCATGTTTTCTAGGAACATACGACAGGGTATGTGCAACAGGAATGACTGTATACGTTTTCGTTAAAGTAATCGAACGGTCTATACCATTTTCTGCGGCCACGAGCGTGTCTCGGCGATTGAACTAACGAGATAGGGACGAAGCAGGGCACACAAGAGTATAGCCGTGTTTTGTAGCGCGGGACTTCATCAACTCGTGTTCTCATTCAGTTTACATAATAGACTCACTGGTGGCAAATTGACCCGCCAAAAGCTGCAATTTTTCTACGTCGCGTGGCGCGTGCTTGTGAAGTATTGCATATTAAGAGGACGCTCGTGTGTTAAGCAGATTATGCGACTGCACGTGCCATCTGTCACACCCAAAGTTTCACGTTCTATTTCGTTGATACACAGTTAACAGTTTGTTTTTAGTTTAGAAACTATGACCAAGTTTTGTGAAAAATTTTTGAAAAAAAAAAAAGAGTCATATCTCAGAGCATGAAACTCTTGTAGGTGTTCACGGTTGGGACAGCGGTAAGTCTAAGGACTTACAATGCTAAAATCCGGAGTTCAATTCCACACGGTGGACACAGCAGATAGCATAATGTGGCCTTGTTCTAAAGATAAAGATGGTTAACGGGACTGAGTCAATTTTTTTTTTTTTCTATTTAGTACAATATTAATAGAAATTTAAAATCGAATGATAGTCAATAAGCTAGAAAAACAAATTGATTTGATGCTGTTAAACACAACACACATACACACAAAAGAATTGTGAAAAGACACTACATTATATCAAGAGCAAATCTGTTGTATATATATATATAGCACGTGGTTTTTATCGTCAAACAAAATACTATTATTTACATATTGTATTCAAGCTACAGCCGCAGCGGACTCACAGTTGCTATCGTTACCATAATCTTTCAACCTAGGGGTCTCCAGCCTTCATTAAGCCTAACAATACCACGGTAGGCTGGAACTCGGTGTACCAACATCACGGTAGATTACATCAACAACACATTCGACAAATGTGCTCTCTTCAGGGGTCGATTTCACGGCTGAATGGACGATTCACGTGCATCATTTCATTTCGTAACACGAGGTCCGACATACAAGGCTGCGCGTGGATAGATACGCCAAGATACAGACCTAATAGTGATCTGAGAGAAACTGTTTTTCATCTAACTTCAAGAAAACATTTCAAAACTTAATCATGCAGGTTTTGGTTTTGTTTTCTGCTTTACGGAACACAACAGAATATTTTTCGTAACTTTAATCAACTGTATACATCTCGTTGTACACGTCATTTTGTCTCTGAAGGGATAAAATGAGTTAGACTTTGGCAATCAGTTAAATCATAAAATCTCTGTTACTACCCCCCCCCCGATGACATCTCGCTTGTTTGTAATAGAGCAAAGCCACATTGCGCTGTGTCTACCGCGGGGAATCGAACCTCAGACTTTAGCATTGTAGGTCCGTAAATTTACTGCTGTTCCACCTAAACATAATTAAACGTATTTGAAAAAAGCTATCCAGTTTAGTGGGGGTTAATAAAAATATGAAATGGAATATAAATATATTTTCATTGTATTTCTAAGAAATAGCCCAAGCTTATGACGCTAAAAATGAGGTTTCGATACCCATGGTGGGCAGAGCACAGCTAGCCCATTCTGTAGCTTTGTGCTTAATAATAACAAAATGAACCTAAAAATAATTCAGTTTATTTTACGGATCAATTCTATTTTCCTAATTCGTTGTCTTGTGAACATTTTAATCACAGGTCGGTCTGATGTATAAGAGTCACAAGGGAGAGTCAGTCAGCTTCAAGATACAAGTCAAAACAAAGAAACTAAGTGGATAAAAACCAAGCACCTAAACAACAAATACGTAAGTCCAAACATGAGTAATGATAGATGGTTTAAACTGTGATTCTTTGAGAGACCTAAATCTTGACCCTTTGACAGGCCTAAGCCTTGGCCCTTTGGCAGAACTAAATCATAACCCTTTGACCGACCTAAAATCTTGGCCTTTGACAAACTTAAATCTTGGTCTTTTGACAGACTTAAACCTTTTGACAAACCCGAAGCTTATTATTTTGAAAGACATAAATCATGGCCCTTTGATAGACTTAAAAATTGTAATCCTTAAAATGCATTATAATATTAACTTATACAATCAATATATTTAACAGTTTAAAGCTTTTTCTATGCTCACGTTTAAAATTTCTGATGAAAGATACACCGGAAGTGACGTAAGAATTTGCAATGTTCTGGACAAGAAGTGTGTCATACTAATGTGAAAGATGGTGAAAAAAATCTATCAAATAAATATATGTATATGGATAATTAAAAGAATCTATAAATATTTAGGTACGTGAATAAATATGAATCACGTAATTGATATCTAATTTGATTTATCATGTGTTATTTTCAACTTTACCTTGTTTCATTCCTACTGAAATTAACGCTATAGTAAGTAGAGAAATTTATTTAAATAATTTTGAAAATGCACAGCTGATACACAAACAGGATTCATAAACAATGAGTAATTGCAACTGAATAGTTAACGTATTGGTACAATACATAAGTATAGAAAATACAAAAAAGCGAATAAGTTGTACAATGAATTAGTTTGCTTTAAATACACCAGTATACATTATTTTTATACTGAAAAGGACGTGTTACTGTGAAATATCTGTGTACATACCAGCAGTCAAGCTGCCATCCATTTTGAGTACATCATCTCCAGCATCGTTTGTATGTTGAGAACAATATTGCTCCCTCTATCTGCTATCGAACAAACTATTGTCGATTATTTTCAAACAATTCCAATTTATAGTCATTGTTAAAGAACACTCTCTTTCAGATTCCCCATCCAACTGTTCGAAGTCTGGCGCCAACTTTACTTTTTTAGTTTGATTATCTTTCTTACTTTTAAGCAGTGTATATTTTTTGTTTCTTCTTCAGGAGGTACACATAAATTGAGGTCATTTTGTGCTAAGTACATCGTACATTTCTGGAGTTCACATTCACACTTGCACTAAGTACATCTTACTTTTCTGGAGTTATCATTCACACTTGTACTAAGTACATCTTACATTTCTGGAGTTAACATTCACACTTGTACTAAGTACATCCTTTTCTGGAGTTAACATCCACACTTGTACTAAGTACATCGTACATTTCTGGAGTTAACATTCACACTTGTACCAAGTACATCGTACATTTCTGGAGTTAACATTCACACTTGTACTAAGTACATCTTACATTTCTGGAGTTAACATCCACACTTGTACTAAGTACATCTTACTTTTCTGGAGTTAACATTCACACTTGTACTTATTGGCAAGATCTCTACTGTTTTACACAAATATTGTTATCTAACATTCTTAATATACTTTCGAAAACTTTGGACTTTCTACCAGTAAACAATATTAGTTTCACATAAAACTCTTCAAAGTTTCCATATAGCCTATTAAAGGGGAGACATGATGGCTGAAATAAAAAGGTGTTTTATTATTATCTGGAGAGTTGGACTTTCTACCAGTAAACAATATTAGTTTCACATA
This sequence comes from Limulus polyphemus, assembly GCF_000517525.1. NCBI lineage: Eukaryota > Metazoa > Arthropoda > Merostomata > Xiphosura > Limulidae > Limulus > Limulus polyphemus. Next base: position 39,068 of record NW_013670178.1, read on the forward strand.
AACTCTTCAAAGTTTCCATATAGCCTATTCTCAGACAAGAAGTGTTTTTTTATCTAAACATCTATATACACATATTTAAATTTTAAAATAAAAGATATAAAATTCGATTACGCGTTGAAGGTACTTCGTGTTTTTTGTTGTTTTTTTCTCCTTTTCGATGTGTGAAATTCGTTGAAACACTACTTCCCCCGTTGTTTAGCGTTAAGCTTCAAGTCTTAAATCGCTAAAAGTGTGGGTTCCATTCCCGCTTCAGACATTCTTCACATAGTCCATTATTTAGCTTTGAGCTAAGACCAACAAACCTGATGGCATTTCTGTCTGATGTGATTTTTCAATTATTTGCTGTTCCCTTCTGCTTACTTTACCAACAGTCTTGACAAGATATTTTTCCTGACATAATGAGCAGAAGTACTTACGGTATTGGAAATAATTATAGAAATAGTGAATATAAAGGGTATAAAATGCAAACATTATAGGATTTCTCCCCTATGAAAATAAAATGCACCGAGTAAAGTCACGTGCTGACATCTTCTATTGTGACTGAATGTCATCATTTTGGCAATAAAGTTTGAAAAAAACGACCTTTACTCTCCCGATAATAATAAAACAGCTTTTTATTTCAGCCATCGTGTCGCCTCATACTGGTGTTATATCCGTAAGAGTATCAAGCCTCTATATTGGAGAACCAATCGTTACTGTGGCACCGCCGGCGGAACCGCGATTGGTTCCCGTTAGTCGAGTCTCAACGCAATACTTGTCAAGATTACCCTATTTTTAATGTAGTCTCTGACTTTATTTATCTGAGTTTTGGTTGGATCATCGTGCTTAACTATAAAATATATTTCGCATGATGTCAAAAACTCAAAATATAGGTAATATTTTCTTATCTTGTACTTTGGCACTTGTGTAAAAGTTTTAACATGAATAAATAACACGGACAACGTTTGAATTTACATAATGTAGAACATTTTTACTGAAAGCGATCCACAGTCCTCACTGAAAACACTATATGTTTCAACGGTTTCCCGTCCTCGTCATTTGTAATAGAAATCACACTTCCGAAAACGATTAGAAACCGTTGAAACATGTAGAGATTTAATTGTGTAAAGTTAATCATTGTGAATTATTTAGTGATTTTGAAGTTCGTTTTCTTTGTTAGTTTCAGAATTATCGCTCAAGGCTACATAGGGACTATCTGCGTTAGCCGTCCCTAATTTGAGCTGATGGACTAGCCGGAATACATTTAGTCAATAAGACCACCGGATAAGTCATTGGCTACTCTTGTCTGACCGAGTAGAAGAATTTGACCGTTACTCTTATACGGTACACATGGTCCCTAAGCGCAGAACGTGATTTTACGGCAACGGGCTGCGAGCGATAAACCCTTCTGTTCACAGAGCACAACGTTAGTCACTGGGTCACGCCCGATTCCTATACGTAAAGTATTATATTTCAAAACGAAACAATACCCCACAATGACTTCGTAACAATGCTATTTGACATTTTTATCAAACTGGATAACCACCGATTGATCTTTATTCGTTTATATTGTTGAGAGTAAGTTGTAGCTAGCTCCAACATCACGTCGTTCTGACAGAGTTTAGGAGAGAAGGGATGATACCTCGTTCTGACAGGGTTTAGGAGAGACGGGATGAAGTGAAAGATGTGTTTTAGATCCTGAGGGGATAACAATAAAGTCTGAAAGATTCCGATGTAAGTTGATCAAATTAGATTAGGCTTAGATAAACACACGGAAGTTAATGATATCAACAAAACTAAATTTTAAGATCCTACAAAACTTTAAAAACTCCTTAACGAGTTGTTTAGTTTCACACTATCAAGGAAAACTGAAACTACTGACTTTATGTTTGTTCAGTTCTGATCGTCTTGGCATTTTGAATAAAAACTGACGGTGTTAAAATTTGGCTAAAAATTCTGTTAAGCGTAAAGCTGCACTGTGCGCGATCTTTACTATGCCAACCACAGGGCTCGTACCCTGGATCTTAGTGCTATAAGCCTTTAAGCTTACCGTTTAGCCACAATGGATGGGTCCTGGTTAGTAATTTTTATTTTAACCGTTTTTTTCTTAATTTTGATTTGATTGTTAATATTTTTGTTTCAATATCTCCGAAATTTCTGAATTCTGCTGAACAGACTGCCAAAGCTGGTGTTAATCATAATCAGGGGTAATACAATACTTCAAATACGATAACCTTAGAAACGTTGGGTGGAAGATCGACATTCATCTGGGAAGGTTCAACGAATTTCATCCTCCCAAATATTGATTCCTTCCGCTAGCGGAGGTCTTCATCACCTCAATGGATTCAGTTTCAGGCAAATATTGTATTGTTTTAATATTTAATTTCAAATTATTGAATTACCAATTCACATTAATAGGGCCACAATACAAAATAGCAAAAGCATTACTGTCATGTGGACTGAACAGAAATTAAGACAATATTTCCACAATGAGCGGTTGTGGAAGACCAACTGTTCAGGAGACAGGACTTTTAATAGGACGGCTTGGTGGAAGACCAACAGTTCAGAAGACAGTGCTTTTAATAGGACGGCTTGGTGGAAGACCAATCGTTCAGGAGACAGTACTTTTAATAAGACGGCTTGGTGGTAAACCAACCATTCAGGAGACAGTACTTTTAATAGGCCGGTTTGGAGGAAAACCAACTGGTCAGGAGACAGTACTTCCACAAGGGCGGGTTAGTGGAAAACCAACTGGTCAGGAGACAGTACTTCCACAAGGGCGGGTTAGTGGAAAACCAACTGGTCAGGAGACAGTACTTCCACAAGGGTAGGTTAGTGGAATTCAACTGGTCAGGAGACAAATACTACTAGTGGAAGACCAACTGGTCAGTAGACAAATACGACTAGTGGAAGACCAACTGATCAGGAGACAAATACGACTAGTGGAAGACCAACCAGTTGCTTGGTCACAAGAAGAAGAATCGTTTAAAAAAATCATATACTTAAAATAATGACTTACACTTCGTTTTTAAGCTATATTTTTATTTGACCATGAATACAGCACTTGTACTATAGCTACCTGTCACAGGTTTAAACTCAGCGACTCATCCATATAGTAACCACGGAGTTATGTGGCACTTGTACTATAGCTACCTGTCACAGGTTTAAACTCAGCGACTCATCCATATAGTAACCACGGAGTTATGTGGCACTTCTACTATAGCTACCTGTCACAG
>NW_013670178.1:43171-67191 GCF_000517525.1 Limulus polyphemus
TTTAATCTGTATACAGAAATCATCGTGGCCGAAGCCACACTAGCTTTTCTAACACTGGAAATATGGGATAAGTATCGCTTATGGCTGTACTTAACCCTAAAATAATACGGCAGAGATAAACTGAATATTAGTAAATAGTGTTTCAATGTTATGATTGCTCCTTCCAACACATTTTCGTACAAACTTACAAGAAGTAATTTTAAAAAAAGTCATCAGATATATTCATCCTAAAACTGAGTCGTGATTTTCATTTCGGAGAGATTTTGGATAAATTAATTTCAAATAATCACAAAACGTTGAATAGATTTCGTGCATAATGTAGAAGTATGTCATTGCTACAGTTTACCAACTTGATCTAGTTCAGTGTGATTAAGTTGGTAAAGTGTAATATTTATCCATTTTTATTTAAGCCATTGCAAGTCGAAAGCAGCTTTATGTTTCGAGAACATTAAAACGGGTAAAGGACGTGGTTGATCCCGGTCAATAGTCAAATATTAAGTCATTCATGTCTAGGTAGATGGCGAGATTGTATCTTAATAAAGTTCGATCCAAAGATGTTTTACATTTCCGTGAAATACCAGTAATGTCTTAGTGGATATAACTTTCAGCTTCTTTTGGACGAACTTTAGTCGCAGACTGTGCAGCACTTCATCAGGAACATGCAACATAAAGAACTACAGGAACATGCAACATAAAGAACTACAGGAACATACAACTGTTACATAAATAACTACAGGAACATGCAACTGTTACATAAAGAACTACAGGAACATACAACTGTTACATAAAGAACTACAGGAACATGCAACTGTTACATAAAGAACTACAGGAACGTGCAACTGTTACATAAAGAACTACAGGAACATGCAACTGTTACATACATAACTACAGGAACATGCAACTGTTACATAAAGAACTACAGGAACATGCAACTGTTACATAAAGAACTACAGGAACATACAACTGTTACATAAAGAACTACAGGAACATACAACTGTTACATAAAGAACTACCTCAAGCTCAGTATAATAACGCTAATTTCAACATCATGATATGTCCGATAGAAACTCACCTCACAGTCACAGTATTCGGTTTACCTCAAGCTCAGCATGAAAGTGCTATTTTCACACTTCATAATACGTGCAATAAAACACACCTTATAGCGATAGTGACCAGTTTAGTTGAAAATCATTCTGAAAGCGCTAATTTTGATTTTTTTATGACGTTTACAGTAAACAAACATTCTAGAGAAACAGTGACCACTCTTAAGTCCTCAAACTCAACATAATGGCGCTAATCTCAATTTTTATGATGCTTACAGTAAGCATACAATCATGAACACGAAAGCGCTAATCCCAATTCTTATCAAGCTTAAACACGCTATCCAGAATTGAAGTGGCTTAACACCTAAAATTCAACTTACAGAATGACAACAGACAGTTTTAACATGTCATATTATACTAAGGCGATTACGAAGATTATGGTGAACATGCAACTCATAAACGACAAAGATAAATTTTAGTTTTTCCTATACATACACATTCGTACTGGTGGAGGGATTTTATTGTTTCAGGCTTAACAAAGTATAAGGAACGTATATTACGCACATTCGTACTGGTGGAGGGATTTTATTGTTTCAGGCTTAACAAAGTATAGGGAACGTACGTTACGCACATTCGTACTGGTGGAGGGATTTTATTGTTTCAGGCTTAACAAAGTATAGGGAACGTATGTTACGTCGCTCGGCGATAGTTTGTTTCAGACCTGTTGTTTATTCCAAGGGAGATCTACTGAACTTGTAATTCTTCTTCTTTACTTCGAAACAAAGTTTATTTTTCTCAAAACTATGGCGTTCGTTGTGTGTTTGAAACATGCAGGTAACTTCTTGAATTAATGAAATATGGACTTGAGACAAGGCGATTAGCGCTGGGAAACGACGAAACTGGAAGATAGAACAAATGTTTATTAATCTCTAACACATTGAACAACGAAACCTGATATCGCAACAGATGTTCATAAAACTCTATCACATTGAACAATGAAACCCAAAGTCGCTACAGATGTTTATTAATCTCTAACACATTGAACAATGAAACCCAAAGTCGCTACAGATGTTTATTAATCTCTAACACATTGAACAAAGAAATCTGAAGTCGCAAAAGATGTTCATTAAACTCTAACACGTTGAACAATGAAATCCAAAGTCGCTACAGATGTTTATTAATCTCTGACACGTTGAACAAAGAAACCTGAAGTCGCAAAAGATGTTCGTTAAACTCTAACACGTTGAACAATGAAATCTGAAGTCGCAACAGATGTTCCTAGAATCCCAATACGTTGAACAACGAAATCTGAAGTCGTAACAGCTATTTGTTAAACCATAGAAGCTGAACAACGAATCCTGATGTTATAACACATGATCATTAAACCTTAACACGTTGATCAACGAATTCTGAAGTCGCAACAGTTATTCATTTAACCAAACTCATGACACTATCATATTAAACTTTAAATGGGCAACTTTCGTCTCTAGTAAACCATTCCCTGGCGTCACCAACAATTGCGTGCTCTTCGTCTTTCTACTTTGCATACCCATATGACGCACCGTGAGACACTGGCTAATGGTGATTTATTAACTAATACACGAGAATGCAAACAATAAAGTACGTATAACAACAGTCAATGAAGGTTTTCTGTTTCAAACCTTGATGTTGGTCCAACACAAAACAGAGTACAGAGGTAACGGGAACATCTCGCTGTCACGTTCTTGTAACATCTTGAGAGATAGGTACATACGTAAAGCACGCGCTGTGTGACGTAATATAGCCTCCAGAACAAACATTGAGCTCTACAAACAGAACGATTAAACATTTTAGTGTATTTAAGAATACAAGCTTTAAAAGTGAGTCGTTACAATACCCTCTTTCCTATAACCTACCAAATACATTTTACACTCTACTAGGCCTTACCAGAGATCTGAGGCCTTGATGTAAGTCAGAAATACGGGACTTTTTAAATAATCAGCCAAGTTTAAATGTAAATTCACATTTGTTTCATTGTATATTCAAATCGAAATGATAAACTGAGTCGAAAAACAATCTAAACCTTGATCAGGTTATGTGAAACTATTGATACGGTTGATGTGAAAATTGTCGATTGAAATGAACTTACATACTCTCGAGACCAATGTTCATTATAATATGACGAGCCCTTTAAGAAAGATGTATCGCCCACTCGCAGATTCCCTTGTATCCAGGATATTAATTTTTTGAATCGATTATACTGAATTGTTTCTGTCTCGGGTTACGTGTGTATGTATGTACGTATGTATGTGACTTGAAAGACGTTAGGCCTAAGAGTGTATTGGGAATCTTGCCGGAGGCGCACTGATAATTTGTAAGTATAAACGAATTAGTATGTAACTTTACCTCCAAATCATAAAATAATTGTATTTGTATTTTGTATTTATGGGAAAACTACTAAGGCTATATTCCCTAATGTTGAACTACTGACCCACCAGAGGGAGGTCAGCCAGTTAGCAGCATCAGACAACTCACAATCCACGCTAAGGGATTGAATGCCACTGTTATAACGTATTCTATTGGATCAGTGGTAAGTTTACGAACTTATAATTCTAGAATCTGGCGTTCGAGTCCTCGCGTTGTACAGAGTGCATTCTAATAATATTTCTTTCTTTAAAGTTCTCTTGTTTTTTACAACAGTAGATTTGTGTTATTGTTATTTTCATATGCACGGTAGTTGTCCTCAATTCATGTTTCGTTGTTGGAGTACAGAAACACTTAGAGTCAGTGTTTTATCATTCTAATAATATTTCTTTCTTTAAAGTTCTCTTGTTTTTTACAACAGTAGATTTGTGTTATTGTTATTTTCATATGCACGGTAGTTGTCCTCAATTCATGTTTCGTTGTTGGAGTATAGAAACACTTAGAGTCAGTGTTTTATCATTCTAATAATATTTCTTTCTTTAAAGTTCTCTTGTTTTTTACAACAGTGGATTTGTGTTATTGCTATTTTCATATGCACGGTAATTGACCTCAATTAATTTTCGTATTCCTATTATTTCAAAAACAACCTATGTTGCCACGATATTCTGATTCCATTGACTCGTTTTTCAACGTGTTTGTGGATATTTTAATGAGTGCTTCTTTTATCAACAGTTTTTCAATTAATGCTTTTTTATTACACTTTGGGGGAATTTCAGATGTGGTGGTTTTGTTGTAGGAGTCTCAGGTATTGGTCATCTTAAACTACCCCAACAATTGCCTCCTGGGACACACCTGACCAGTGACGCTAATACCCATCGAGTACATAAGGGGTCTGGACATCCTAACGTAGTATTTAGTACTAATTATCCACCTGACCTGTTACACTAATACCCATAGGGTGTGGAACGGGTCTTGACGTCCTACCGTAGTATTTAGTACTAATTATCCACCTGACCTGTTACACTAATACCCATAGGGTGTGGAACGGGTCTGGACGTCCTACCGTAGTATTTAGTACTAGTTATCCACCTGACCTGTTACACTAATACCCATAGGGTGTGGAACGGGTCTTGACGTCCTACCGCAGTATTTAGCACCTGTTAGCTATGAGAAAGTAGGTGCTCGTGGCATAGAATAAAGAACGCTGAGGACTCTATAGTCCTGGATCCTCAGGATTGGAGAGGACAATGTGATGGATTCAATTATACTTTAGAGGTTTACACGAACGTAGCCTCATCAGGAGCTATTATAACCATTCTCAGGATAAACTATTATAACCATTCTCGGGTTAAATTAAACATTCAAAACGAGGAATGTTCTCTAGCATCATCAAATGCTATTACAAGTTTTAACTTACATTTTTTCAATTATCTATTTTAGACACCATTTCTCTAAGACTTTAGGTGCTGTAACCCAGATTACATAAATACTTCTGATAAACGGGGGGGGGGGGACACACTTTGGGAAACACAGCTCTAGATAGTGATTACTTGTTGATGGTTTTATATCTTTTGTTCAAATATCGGTATAATTTTCAAATTTAAAGGAATTATTATAGAGGATTATGGATTTTTTTCCCATTATAATGCTTTAACTATTTCACTAAAAAAGATTGACAGTGTTAGATAAGAAATGTGGAATGAGCAAAAAAACTTTAAACGAAAATGTAAAACCATGTTCAGGAAAGGCATAAAGTCTTGTTTTCCAGCCGTACCTAAGTAAATGAAAAAGTAAAAAACGTGTGCTGTTCATTAAGGCACAAAAACAAGAGACATCAGACAGCGTAATGCAACTCCTGTTTGAACTTCACACCCGGAACGTTATTGTACCGCAACGTGTTCTTATATTAAACAACCAATTTTTCATAACCTTCCTTAGGAAACAAAACTTGCAAAAATAGGAAGTTCAAGGGTAAAGGTTAGTAGGAGATTATGAGCGTAAATTTTAGAGGTAATATTTTTATATTAATTCCAGCTAGTTTCCCGGTCGGTCAGCGGTAAGTTTACGAACTTACAACGCTAAAATCCAAGGTTCGATTCCCCGCGATGGACTGAATGCAGCTAGTCCAATATGTGGTTTTGCACTAAAACAAACAAATAGTTCAGGCTAAAGAGGATACAATAGCATATCAATTATTGCTTGCCTACTGCCCGATTTACTTATTAGAATAAACCTTTCAGGTAACAAAAAACGCAAGCTACTGTGGAGGTTGCCTTGTAATAATTGTCCAGTTCGGTCTGACATCTGAACGTATAACCAAGTCGTGGAAAGATAAGAAATAGAAAAGAAATATATCCCCCACCCAGTAGCACAGCGGTATGTCTGCGGACTTACAACGCTATACACCGGGTTTTGAACATAACCCATTGTATAGCTTTGTTGTGGTTAACTACAAATAAACCATTTTTAACTTTGGATTCGAAATTTTTCTGTGTTTTCTTTTAGAAATGATTAGGGGTTTGTGTGTGTAAGTGTAAAGTATCTCTTGCATTTAATATTATTTTTTTTTCTGCACCAAGGACAAATCGGGAACACTATTGAGGGACAAATGGGGGAATGGAATGATGACTGGGCATTCTTAGCGAAGTGTAAATTTTTGGTGACGAGAGAAAAATATTACACCGTCTTAGTTTGTGTACCGAATAATCCAGAGGAATGGAGTAGTAGTATTAATGATACTAAATACTCGTCAAAAATTGGTTTTGACTGTGTGAAAGATTTTACTTTCTGATGATGGGTTTTGACTGTGTGAAAGATGTTACTTTGTGATGGCGGGTTTTGACTGTGTGAAAGATGTTACTTTGTGATGACGGGTTTTGACTGTGTGAAAGATGTTACTTTGTGATGACGGGTTTTGACTGTGTGAAAGATGTTACTTTGTGATGACGGGTTTTGACCTAGACTGGGTTTTGACTGTGTGAAAGATGTTACTTTGTGATGGGTCATCAGAAAGTAACATCTTTCACACAGTCAAAACCCGTCATCACAAAGTAACATCTTTCACACAGTCAAAACCCGTCATCACAAAGTAACATCTCTCACCAAGTGTTTCTAGATAAAAAAAAACAAAAACCATCATCGCAAGGAAACAGAGTAAACGATTTCGCCATAACAATAGAATAGGGACCAATTAATAACTTCCAAATCTCGTATAAATTATGTTTGTTATCAGGTTACGAAGAGCCTGGGCTTCGATAACAAGAACGTGATAGTAAGATTCTCAGAAAATTAAAATAAGTTTGAGTTTAAGAGAGGAATTTAATCAAAGCCACAGCCACGAGACGTGGAGCATTTTGACCAATAGTATTACTCAAACGGACAAGAATAATAGTGTTTGTTCTAGAGATTATCATCAATTTTAATTTTTATGGCCATTCGAGAGCCCGGTTTAAGTTTCGTTTACAGCTACCGTTTGTGTAACCTTTACCTATTGACATTTATTAAATCATGCATTGCTATTAGGATTTTCGACCCAACCGGCCATTCAAGCACTCACTAAATGACCAGTTCGGAGTCCCTTATGAATTTAGCTATGACTTTTCTAATTTTGAACTACTAACAAGAGAGAAGACAGCCAGACAACAGCACCCGCCGCCATAAGGGCTTCGTCAGTGTCTCACATTTGAAAGTGAGAAGCGTATTCAGTGACGTCACGTCACGAGCCTCCCATACCCTTCGATGTCCTAACCACTTGCTCACACCCAACCCAAATTTTTGTATTAAACAGCCTAAAGTAAACAGATAGTTAAAGTTTTACTGACTTCTTGCATTCATCCTTCTCTTCGGATTCCGTTGCCAATTGCCCCCCAGTGGCACAGCGGTATGTCTGCGGACTTACAACGCTAGAAACCGGGTTTCGATACCCGTGGTGGGCAGAGCACAGATAGCCCTTGTGTAGCTTTGTGCATAATTAAAAACAAACCGTTGCCAATTTGATTTTTACTATGAATTACAAGTTGGTATATCTATGATGTTAGAAAAACACGTAGGTTCAAGAAGTCTTGATAGAAATGAATAAAAAAACCTATAACCCAGCGCTTTCGAAAGGTGGACCTTTCTTCTTGTTATATCTATAATTTTTATTGTGAAGTTTAAACTGTTACATCTTTAATTTTCATTGTGAAGTTTAAACTGTTATATCTTTAATTTTCATTGTGAAGTTTAAACTGTTATATCTTTAATTTTTATTGTGAAGTTTAAAACTGTTATATCTTTAATTTTTATTGTGAAGTTTAAACTGTTACATCTTTAACTTTTGTGAACTACAAACTGTTATATTTCTACTTAGTCACGGTAATACCCCGACCAATCTGTAACAATAAACAGTAAATAATCATATATTGGCCGTAAGATATTATGTTAGGCTTATTATATCTCTTGACACTAAATTCTTAATATAGTCCTCTAGAGATATTCGAGAGTATATAATAATAACATTTCAACCATACAATTTGTCATATTCATTGCTGACGACGCGTTTCGCTCAGTCCAGAGCTCTTTCGGCCGCTGGGATACAACGAATACTGTAATGGTTGGATGTAACAAGTATGGTGTGGTCGAAGTACCATTACTGTATAAACTCTTCTAATTCTTAAAAATCCTTAAGGAGCGAGATTAAGAATTTAGTGTCAAAAAAACCTAATAAGCCTAACATCATTTCTTATGACAAATATGATTAATTACGATCGTGCTTCGTCAGCTTATGAAATATAACAATAAAAAAATCATTTATTGAAGGGCATTACGTGAAACAAACGTAATGTACATATCTAACATTGTTAGGCATATATTTAAAAATGATACATACGTAGCGACTTGTCAGAAAATGTAAACTTGACATACTACTTATGTCTGACAATCAGCGTTAATTGTCAACGACACGACACGACAAAAGCTTTCATTTCAAAGTGAACGGTCGTCGCTTCTAGATTCAGTGGACAGCGTACAGACCTTGCTGTTCAGTCTGACATTATCTAGTTGGATGTTGATCCTGAGGACATACTCCACTGAGTTTACAGTGGACAGCGTACAGACCTTGCTGTTCAGTCTGACATTATTCAGTTGGATGTTGATCCTGAGGACATACTCCACTGAGTTTAGTTAATTCATATAATATCTTAAACTAACGTTTTCTTTTCCTATACTTGGGGGTGGACGAATTTCCCATGTCCCCAACAGTGACGGCACCTGTGCTTAACTGGAACAAGATAATTCACGTGTAACATTAACATGATGTTCTGTAAGCTGAGACTACTATTTCATGTAACATTAACATGATGTTCTGTAAGCTGAGACTACTATTTCATGTAACATTAACATGATGTTCTGTAAGCTGAGACTACTATTTCATGTAACATTAACATGATGTTCTGTAAGATGAGACTACTATTTCATGTAACATTAACATGATGTTCTGTAAGCTGAGACTACTATTTCATGTAACATTAACATGATGTTCTGTAAGATGAGACTACTATTTCATGTAACATTAACATAATGTTCTGTAAGCTGAGACTACTATTTCATGTAACATTAACATGATGTTCTGTAAGATGAGACTACTATTTCATGTAACACTAACATGATGTTCTGTAAGATGAAACTACTATTTCATGTAACATTAACATTATGTTCTGTAAGATGAGACTACTATTTCATGTAACACTAACATGATGATCTGGGTGTTTAAGCAAAATAGTATGAGGTTTCATACGCTAGGGGCGGCTTGTATTCTTGCATAGTTCAATTTTGTGGAGCCTTGTCCCGTTAGCCACAGGTTCTCGTTTCAAGTCCCATTTCTGGACTTTCTTTTCACTTATCGTTTTTTTTTTTCACTTAAAACTACTGCGCACTACAAAAATCTTCGAAGTTTCCACTACTTTCTCTCTGAGACCTATCATAGCCTGATTGTTAGAGTGCTCGACTAGCAACGTGAGGATCGCGGGCTTGAATCCTCGTCACACCGAATATTCTCGCCCTTTCAGCCGTTGGATTGTTATGATATGATAGTAAATTTCTGTATTCGTTGGTAAAAAAAGTAGCCCAAAAGTTGGTGGTGTCGACTAGCCGCCTTCCCTCTAGTCTTTCACTGCTAAATTAGGGACGATTGGCGCAGATAGCCCTCGTGTATGTTTGCGCGAAATTCAAAACAAACCAAACTTTCTCTCTGGATATACACGTGATACAAAAAAAAAAAAAGAAAAGGTAACTTCAGTAAGTATCTTTGATGTTGACTTGAGGAGTGAATAACATAAGAGAGTAAAACGTAAGAGTCGGGGTAAAACAAAGCTAATTTGATGTAAAACATTTTAATCATTCCAGTTGTTAATAGATCGGAGGATCCGACATGCGAAAATAACACATTTGCTAAGCACGAGCTAATCGTATCCCTAATAATATCAATGTTTTAGATGCAATGCCATTCTTGTAATGGTAGGTAAATCTCAATATGGTAGAAGAGCGATAATTACAGGGGGTATCAATTCTCGTTTACTGTAACTAATTAACAATTTATGAGCATGTGAGCGTGGACACCTTTCACCGCACGTGACATATACGTGCACGCAGTGATGCACCTGGGTTCTTAACGTGGATATACAAATGTTACGTGACAATTACAAACTAAAGTTAAGTCGATCTTAATGGCACACTTGTCAAAAACCTGTACGAAACTTCCATATCATTTTGCGAGTAGATCTTGCGCACGTGCGCTCTAGCTTTCACAGGAACGATTGATGGTTGTTGCATGTCCGACTTGCCGGGGCACCGCGTCACACGTGCGCGTTATATACTCATACAAGATCACGAGCGTTTAGTAAAGCTCAGGCGAAGGCGCGAAATCTAATTAGGCCTACCATCCCAACCAATTTTCTGGTGAGGGGAAAAAGTGGCTAGATTGCTTCGCTCAAGGGAGCGGGCTAATTCGTAAAAGTAACAGAATACTCGCTTCTTTCTCATGCATGTTTCATTTCTCGGCTATCGGTGTACACCACACTGACTCATCCGGGCCTGTCACTAAAAGCTCAGTTCTTTGCCTTTTTTAGAATACGCGTGTTACAGTTGTCTTGTGTCGGGTTTAAGTATCGATTTCTCTTTAAGAGTTACTAAGCAGTTTGTTTAAATAGCGTCCTCATTCATATCCCCCCATTCCAAATTGTTTAGAATTGAGGACAAACTAAAGGATAAATCTTGGATAACGTTCTAAGTTGGAATAACAAAATTGATCGCCGGAGACAATTAATCCCGATGCGATGTGAGCGTAACATCACAAAATTTGACAATCACGTTGAAAGCAATTGGACATAAAACGAAACAAAAGCGGGACCGAGAGGTAAGTTACGATAGGTGTCTTATTGAAATACACACACACACACGTACATCTGAAATGAGTTTCACTTCGAGTCTCTATTGTACGCGCGTGAATTTGATATGTAGTGAGCGTCCACTTTAAATGAATGCCTTGAATGCATCTATGATAAAACATTTTGGTGTTCACTCATACTAAAAACGTGAAATACTTTACCGTATCAACAGTAATTTTTTCTCTCTCTCTTCTTTTTTTTTCTTTTTTTTTTTTAGCGTAAAACTACGAAATGAGTTATTTTCGCTGTACCCTCCGCGGAAAGTCAACGCCGAATTTCAGCATTATAAACCCGAAGCTTAGCGCTGAACCACTGGGGGTGTTTGCAGTAATAACTATCTAGACGTGTCAACATTAATAACTATTCAAACGTGTCAGTAGTAACACCTTCTGAGATGGGCCAACAGTAATAACTATTCAAGTGGGTCAATAGTAATAACTATTCAAGTGGGTCAACATTAATAATTATTCAAACGTGTCAACTGTAGTACCTACTGAGATGGGTCAACAGTAATGATTATTCAAGCGGGTCAATGTTAATAATTATTCAAACGTGTCAACAGTAATAACTATTGAAGAGGGGCAATATTAATAATTATTCAAACATGTCACCTGAGATGGGTCAACAGTAATAACTATTCAAACGTGTCAACAGTAATGCCTACTGAGATGGGTCAACAGTAATAACTATTCAAACGTGTCAACAGTAATACCTACTGAGATGGGTCAACAGTAATAACTACCAAGATAAAAATATAAGTCATTTTATTTCGGTTGTGATACAGTCTACCTTTTATATATACACACACACACATATATATATATATAAAGAACGTAAATACAAACGAACTACTTAAAAATAAAACTAGTTAAAATTGTAAATAGGTTCAAGTTCGTCACCATTCTCTCCAATTAGTTGTTGATTGAAGTCCTTCTGACCGTTGCATAACTTAGGCACTGAGTTTTGGCTCTGCAGGGATTACTGACCCAGCTGATGCACAGGTTAATTCTTGTTGACCTGCAGGGATTACTGACCCACAGGTTAATTCTTGTTGACCTGCAGGGATTACTGATCTACCTGATACACACACAGCTTCATTCTTGTTGGCTCATCATTGAGTTTCCACTGTGGTTGTAGGTCATACAGGATGCATATCTACGCATTTCTGGTGGTGACCTTGATTTAAAGATATGCAAAATTTAACAGCCAATTCGCAAGAAAAAGACACCCATGTTTTGAAAATGTTGTAAGACATTATTAAGTACGCTTTCCATATATTTGCCAGTCAAGATTAAGCGTGGTTTAAGAGTATCAGACTCATCTACATACGTGAAATTTTATGGAATCAGATATATCCATCACAAGTGGATCTTGAGCACCAATCCATCTATACGTTGTCTTGAGTTTGAAGCCCTCATATCTTCTCCCCATCATATCCATCCGAAGAGATGTTATTCACGAAAACCATTCTCATCCACGCACATTTAATTCATAAATATGAAACCATGTAGTCTCCCTAAATCATTTAGCATGTTCGTAGTATAATTGAAATATTTAATTTCTAATTGTATATATGTGTGTATTTAATTTCAGGAATTTCCAGGACTCTCAGACGATCCGCCGAATCTTAGTGTTTTGAGAAGTTTATTTACCGTCGAAAACTTCATGTCTGGTAATTTGCTGTGAGTTTTCCTATTGGATGTTTCCTTCCATGCTGGAAAGAGTGGACATGGTTCGGGAACGAGAATACAACGAGAGCAACGACAAGGATAGTTTTGTGATCTGTCCCCACCACGGGTTTTTGAACCATCCTGACCAACTGTCCTCCTCTTCTCCCCCTGAAACCGCTTCACCACCTTCCTACTCAACAACTTATTCTCCTGGCTATGACTCAGCTGTAAACAGTACATGCAGCGGACGAAGGTCGTCAAGAGACGGGATGTCACACCTCAGTCGCGAAGAACGCAGACGAAGACGTCGAGCAACTCAGAAATATCGTTTAGCTCATGCAACACGAGAAAGAATTCGCGTGGAAGCTTTTAATGTGGCGTTTGCAGAACTGAGGAAGCTATTGCCAACCCTACCACCCGATAAAAAACTATCTAAGATCGAGATTTTGCGATTAGCGATCTGCTATATTGCATACTTAAATCATGTTCTTGACGTTTAAAACGATATCAGTTGAGACACGACGCACTTTCTCGTGCTATTGGTATCACCTTCCTTTTATTCAGTCATGTAAATTCAACAAAATTGATTAATTGTAGAGGTTTAATATTGTATAAATATTCCTCGTGGACAAAGATTGCGGAGAAGTACATAAGACACGTTTCGTTGAGTCACTTAGTAAGAGATGTGTTACACTGCAGGGTACTCGCAAGGATTCTTTTGGACAGTAAACTCTAAATGAAGCCCCAGATGTAAATTATAGCCAAACGAAAATATGATGCTTCTGTACTGTACTGTGAAGTGGAGAAAATATGGATCTGCATTGATTATTGGTAATCTAAATTTATCCTTCAGTTTCTCCTGGTGTGTTTTTATTCTAGTCCATTAGACATGCCCTAGCGTTTATGTCAGTGTCATTTAATTAATATTATATTTATGACTGTTACTTGGATGAATTTTGCTTATGATTAAATATTTCAAATTGCAGACCGTTTGTCAGCCCAAAGTGTTTCTAATTTTGTTCTGTAGTATGCACCAGTGTTATGTGTTATTCTAATCAGTTATGACGACGTATAAGTCTTTGAAGACACGTACGTTAGCTTAAAAGTTTGTGGAAATAAATGCCCAGAACATACATCAATAATCACACAAGATCAACAGTCACACAAAAACAACTTAATTCAGTTAGAACCCATACAAGATAAACTTTGAAATGATGGTCATGCTGTTGCTAGAAGCAGCATCCGAAAGAAGTAGAAAAATCAAAATCACAAACACACACAAAGAGAGAAATGTGACTTAAATAAAGCAGGAAAGTGACCTTGTAACCGAAAATCCGTCACATATCTGGTTTTACCACATATACAAAAAATAAATTGCACAGACCATCTGTATTCTATATGTTCAACTCATGTATATACTACGTTGTGAAATAAAGTAACTACCTGTAAAAAAATGCAATTAATAAGCTAATATACCTGGAATTAAAAAATATATACAGTATCGAAGGTCTCTACCAGTCACGAATTAGATATAAATTACTAATCTCCAGAGGCGTCGTTTAGCGCTTGAACAAGAACAAGTTATAGGATATTTATGCATGCAATTTATTGTTTAAAAGCTAAGTTAGGCCTCAGTTCTTAATAAACCTCTTTCACGCATACATATCCTACAACTAGTTCTTTGTTAACTACAAAATTACATCTTAGTTTTTAATAAACCGTGTTTCCAAGCATACATACGTATCCTGTAACCAGTTCTTGTTTAAACGCTAAATTAGTCTTAGTTCTTAATAAACCGTGTTGCTATGTATAAATATCCAGTAGCAATTTATTGTTTAAATACTATTAGTTATGCCTCAGTTCTTGATAAACTTTGTTTTCACTCATACCCATCCTGCAACTAGTTCTTGCTTAAAGGCTAAATTACGCCTTTTTTCACGAATAAATATTTTGCAAGTATTTTTCTATAAACAATAAATTACGTCTCAGTTATTATATAATAAACCACGTTTTCACGCATAAATATCCTGTAATTAGTGTTTGTATAACGCTAAATTACGCCTCTGTTCTTATTAAACCTTTTCTTCATGCAAAAATCCCCTGCTACTATTTATTGTTTAAACATTAAATTTCGCCTTATTTCTTAATACCTCGTGTTTCCACGCATACATATCCTGTAACTAGTTATTGTTTAAACACTAAATTAGCCTCAGTTCTTATAAAATCGTTTTCTACTGGATATTTATACATAGCAACACGGTTTATTAAGAACTAAGACTAATTTAGCGTTTAAACAAGAACTGGTTACAGGATACGTATGTATGCTTGGAAACACGGTTTATTAACAACTAAGATGTAATTTTGTAGTTAACAAAGAACTAGTTGTAGGATATGTATGCGTGAAAGAGGTTTATTAAGAACTGAGGCGTAACTTAGCTTTTAAACAGTATCTAGTTACAAGATATTTACGCGTGGAAACACGGTTTATTAATAAATAAGGCGAAATTTAGTTTTTAAAGAAGTAGTTGAAGTATATCTATGTGCACAAAACACAGTTTGTTAAAAACTGAGGCGTAATTTAGCATTTAAACAAGAACAGGTTATAAATATTTATGTGTGAAAACACGGTTTATTATGAAGTGGGGTGTAATTTATCGTTTAACAAATAACTATTTACAGGATATTTGTGCATGGAAACACGGTTTATTAACAACTAAACCGTAATTTAGTGTTTAAAGAAAAACTTGTTGCAGGATATCCATGTGAAATAAGGTTTATTATGAACTGAGGCGAAATTTAGCGTTCAAAGAACTAGTTTCAGGATATCTATACATGTAAATAAGGTTTATTAAGAATAGAGGCCAAATTTAGCGTTGGAACAAAAAACAAGATATAGGATAGTTATGCATGAAACACGATTTATTAAGAACAAGGCGTAATTTAATGTTTAAAAAAAGAACTAGTTGCAGAATAATTATGCTTGGAAAAAAGATTTATTAAGAACTTAGGCGTAATTAAGAGTTTAAACAAGAATTATTTGCCGGATATACATGTGTGAAAGAAAGGCTTATTGAAAACTGAGGCTAATTTAGTGTTCAAACAAGCACTAGTTACAGGATATGTATGCGTGCAAATACTGTTTATTATGAAATAAGGCGCAATTTAGTGGTTAAACAAGAACAAGATACAGGATATTTCTGCGTGAAAACATGATTTATCAATAACTGAGGAGTAAGTTATTGTTTAGAGAAAAAATATTTGCAGGATACTTATTCGTGAAAAAAGGCGTAATTTAGCGTTTGAAGAAGATCTGGTTGCAGGATAGATATGCATGAAAACACGGTTTATTAAGAACTGAGGCGTAACTTGTTTAAACAAGAACTTGCTACCGGATATTCATACAAGGAAACATGGTTTGTTAAGAACTGAGGCGAAATTTATCATTTAAACAAGAACTATTTACAGGACAGAAATTTAGAAATTTAGTGTTTAAACAAGAACTAGTCAGGATATATTTGTAGAAAAAGACGGTTTGTCAAGAACTGAGGCGAAATTTATCAAACAAGAACTAGTTGTAGGATTTGTATGCGTGGAAACATGGTTTATTAAGAACTGAGGCGTAACTTAGTGTTTAAACAAGAATTAACTACTGGATATTTATACTTGGAAAGACAGTTTATTATGAAGTGAGACGTAATTTATCGTTTAAACAAGAACTAATTATAGGATATTCATTCGTGGAAATACGGTTTATTAAGAACTGAAACATAATTTATTGCTCAAAAGAAGCGATTGCAGGATCTTCATGTGTGAAAAAAAGGTTTACTAAGGGGTACAAAAAGAGGTTATGAATATTTGTGTGTGAAAACCCGGTTTATTATGAAGTGAGGTGTAATTTATTGTTTAAAGAAGAACCAATTGCAGAATATTTAAGTCTGAGAAAAAGGTTTAAAAAGAAGTAAGTCGTATTTTAGTGTTTAAAGTTACAGGATATGTGTACGTGGAAACATAGCTAATTAAAAACTGAGGCGTAATATTGTGTTTAAACAATAACTAGTTGCAGGATATATATGAGTGTATTCATGTGTGAAAGAAAGGTTTATTAAAAACTAAGGCAAAATTTAGTGTTTAAACAAGAACTAGTCAGACAATCTCTGTGGAAAAAGACGATTTGTCTGTTTTCAAGTTAAGCCAAAGCTACACAATGGGCTATCTGCACTATACCCACCACGAGTATCGAAGCGCGGTTTGTAGCGTTGTAAGTCCACAGACATGCCGCTGTGACAGTAGGGGTTAACGGTTGGTTAGGAACTGAAGCGTAATTTATTGTTTAAACAAGAACTAGTTACAGGATATGCGTTAAAACAAGGAATATTAAGAACTGAGGGGTAATTTATCGTTTAAACAAGTATTAGTTACAGGATATGCGTTGAAACATGGATTGTTAAGAACTGAGGCATAATATATCGTTTAAACGAGAACTAATTATAGGATATTTATGCGTGCAAAAGTTTAATTACGAACTGAGGCTAATTAAGTGTTCAAAACAAGAATTATTTGGAGGATATTTATGTGTGAAAACACGGTTTATTAAGAACTAAGGCGGAATTTAATGTTTAAAGAAGAACTTGTAGCAGAATATTTGTGCGTGGAAACACGCTTTATTAACAACTAAGGCATAATTCAGTGTTTAAAGGAGAACTTGTTGGAGGATATTCATGTGTGAAATAAAGTTTATTAAGAACTGAGGCAAACTTTAGCGTTTAAAGAAGAACTAGCCGCAGGATATCTATGCATGTAAAAACGGTTTATTAAGAATACATTCCAAATTTAGCGTTGGAACAAGAACTAGATATTTATGAGTTGAAACACTATTTATTAAGAACTGAGTCGTAGTATAGCGTTGAAACAAGAAATAATTAGAGTATATTTATGCGTGGAAACACGGTTTTTATTAAAAACTGGGGCGTAATTAAATGTTTAAAAAGAACTAGTTTCAGGGTATTTATGAGTGGAAAAAATGATTATTAAAAACTGAGGCATAATTAATTGGTTAAACAATAACTACTGTATTATTATTTTAACAACGTTTTGACCAGTGAATTCTCCGGCTGTCGTTGGCTGTTATATCTTTTTGTGGAATTACCAACATTCGGACTTTCCAACCTATGATCCGCACTACAGGCACTTTAACCACTTGGCTATCAGGATAAAGAGATAAATTAACACTGTATCTTGGGTAGTTTTGCTTTAATTTAGTTAGAGCAAAACTTTACCATTCTTAAAGTTATGAATAAGTTAACTTATAATGTTATTCTACGACCTAACGTTAAATCTTTTTTAAAACTTTAATAAGCTTTCAATATGTTGTTATACAAAATGTCTACTGAAGTATATTTACGTCCGCGTTTTGTTTATATATCCGTTGAAATGCGCATTTAAATAGTAAAGTGCGCGCACATTTTTAGGACAGACAAAAATTGAGTATTATTATAAATTTATAATAGATTGAAGAATTTTGCTAAAATATTCTTTATTATTCACATCCTCACGATAACTTAATGTTCTAATATAAACAGAGGAAGTCTAAATGAGTTTTGATTAATTTAACAATACCAACTAAATATTAAAATGGTAACAAGAAACACAAATTTTGTGTTGTATAATTATAATAATTAATCAATCAGTCAATCAGGAAATTAACAATTAGATGCCGTGATCATCTAGAAAATCTGGTTACAACAGTATTTTTCTCTTGAAAATTAATTATCAGGAGTTTATTAAACAACTCTATATTTATCAAGTCTAAACTATTAACGGAAAATAAAAATACGTTAACCTTCACTAGTTTTTTATACGTCAAAACTGAGAAACATTAGCTGATAATTCAAGAAATTAACATGTTGTTTAGTTTGGGAAAATCAGCACAAAAACAGAGAATTATAAGTTTTTTTTCTATTTCGGTAAAAAACAATAACAATAACTAACACATACTTCACTATCTACATTGGCACCCTGTTCACTTGAACTATTTAAATTGGCACCCTGTTCACTTACACTATCTAAATTGGCACCCTGTTCACTTGCACTATTTAAATTGGCACCCTGTTCACTTACACTATCTAAATTGGCACCCTGTTCACTTGCAATATTGCAATTGGCACCCTGTTCACTTGAACTATTTAAATTGGCACCCTGTTCACTTGCACTATTGCAATTGGCACCCTGTTCACTTATAAATCACAATGTAGCATTCAAATAAGTTGCTAAAATGTGATAAAGGTCTTTTAGATTGTGTTTTTTTTTCAATTTTAGGGTAGTTCTTCTGGTTTGTCGATATGACTTAAATTAATTTTCTTGTTAAAAAATCATATTGTTGTTTTCATTTTAAAAAGACGTAGAAGTGTTTCTGTTTCATATTCAGAATATAATGTTTCTCGCTATATAATATCATTACATTTAAAAAATTATTAAACAAGGCCTTGCTCGCGTATTTAAACGTGTTTTTGTTGTATTGGTTCTTTTTCAATACATTTTAAAAAACGGCAGTTTTATGTGTTATCCATATCTTTTCTGCTTTGCAAATTAAGTAATTATTGTAAATATAATCAAAAATTAAGAAGCATTATTACAATCTTTACAAATAATTAACAGAAGTTTGTTGAATCATTAAATTATTGTACGTAAAATTAACAATTACGAAGTATCATTACAATATTGAAAATAATTAATACAAGTTTGTTGAGTCATTAAATGATCAATACAAAGCGAATCACCGAAATATTAAAAAAAATAATTGTTGTTAAAATTGTTCTTATTTGTAAGGCCAAAAATGAAAATTAATAACGCTAACAGAAAATGGGTTCGTAACCAGTCACTATTTGCTGGTAAAAGAGTAACCCAAGAGTTAGCGATTGGTGGTATCGAATAGCTAGCTGCCTTCCCTTTATTCTATCACTGCTAAATTAGGGACGTCTAACGCAGATAGTCCTCGAGTAGCTTTGTGCGAAATGCAAGACAAACAAATTAACAGGAAAACAACCAATCAAGAAAACATGCGTGTTATTGTATAGCAAAAGCATGATGTGGTTAACAAATTTTGTCAACTGAAGTATCGATACGTATTTACTGACAACTTTGACAAAAATATTAAAATTGATTTTGTATGTTAGTGCTTAATTAAACAGAAATCTAAAAAAACAAAACAAAAACAGCTCCACCTAGTCCATGTTATAATGATTTCTAGTTTGGTTGTCAGTACAATTAGGTACCCAGAACTCTATTTGAAAATAATAATAAGAGGATATGATGTATTTCTTATGACAATAACACCTAATTCAACCTCAATCACGATAACGTATTTCGTAAATGTAAAACTGTCAGACAAGATAAAGTATGGTAGTCCATAAAGCAAACGGAAAAAAAAAAGTGTAAGATATACGTAAAAAAAAAAAGAAAGCGATGTGAAATTCATGTAGGGAAAGTTCGACAGAATACTGAGAAAGTGAAATGTAGAGAAATACATGGGGAAAAAAGTGGTGAAGGTTTGTTTCTTTTTAAGCACAAGGCTTAACAATGGGATATCTGTGCTGTGCCCACCGCGAGTATCGAAACACATTTTATAGCGTTATAAGCCCCAAGACTTACCGCCGATCCTCCAGGGGACTGATAAGAAGGAAACTGGATAAATGAGTTTGAAAAAACAACAACAAGAAGTGAAGGAAAAACTTTGTAAAATTAAGCCTGGTGAAATATTTAGAAAACGCTTTTAAAATAATAGTAAAAGGTTGATGATATCCTAATAAAGAACATCCATATTATAGAATTGTTGATAATTTTCGCCCATAGATACACAAGGGATATCTTCGCCATCGCCGTCCCAAATTTTGAACTGATACAAATAGAAGAAAGATAGCTATTTGACAGCGTCTACCGCCATTTCCCGAATACTGGAAAATGACCGTAACTTTTATATAGCGTATCCACTACCCAAATGTGCAGAGCGCAGCTTTTGTGACAAAGAGACGTAAACATGGAATCTTCGTATTCACAGCCTAAGCACGCTAACCATAAGCCACGCTCGTCCCTTTTATGATATCTGAAAAATTCTTAAAATATAATAGCGAACAAAGAAGCCATGTATTTAATTATCAAAAATAAACCATGCATTTAATTACGAAAACATAATCCTTGGTTTAAAAAAAGAAATTATATTTTAAGCCATGTAAAACTCGCGAAAAAAACACGGTTTATTTCGTAGTCGATAATAAAAAATTGTTTAAATTTAAGAAAAAAAAATGAAATTTATGTGCAAATGAACAAGCGATTTACCAGTTCTAAGATGAATTTTTCATGGAAGAAGAAAACATTATAAGTCTTGTTAATACAGGAGAAATGCAAGTACTAACCTAATAAATTGACCAAGTTTATCTTATAACCCATTACTACAGAGTGTAAAATATTCATGTCGCTACAGGGCATCCATATGGTAATAATGCTTTAATATAAAGTAAAAATGAAATTGTGTTTATTTTAGCTTCTTCAAAATTACTTCCTCAGCAAATCTGATAAGAAAAAACTGGATTCCTTGTTTTGTTTTTTCAGTTGTTATTGTTTTTTTTTTATCTTTACGTGCAGTTATGAGATAGAGTAAGTCTTTTACTGCTATCGTATTGGTACAAATAGATCCCGTGTTTTGATGCCATGTGCTAAGTCATTAAGATTAAAGATGACGAAATGGAAAAAAAAAATCTTAAATTCCGCAGTTAAGTTTAGAAAATATCAAACATCGAGACATTTTAGTCTTAGTTTTAATTTCTTGATGATAAGAGGTTTCTTATAATTATGAGTTTTTTGTTTTATTTGAAACAGTTAATTAAAACCTTACGAAAGTGTGAACCAGTTATTCAAAATATTAACAAGGTTTGAACCAGTTAACCAAAACATTGCCAAAGTGTGAATCAATCTTATATTCCATCTTCGCATGCTTTCCCAGAACCATCTATTCTCTTACTTTTGTTTTACTTTTTACATGTAGATATTTTATACAGTAAATCTTTTACTGTATTCATGTTGGTACAAATGGGTTCCTCGTTTTGGTTTTTCAGTTGTTATTGTTGTTTTTTTATATTTACGTGCAGTTATGAGATAGAGTAAATCTTTTACTGTATTCATGTTGGTACAAACATTAAATAGATAGTATTTTATGTGTTATTAACATGTTTATCAAATTGAATAGGTAGGATTGTTTATGTTATCATCATGTTCTGTACATGGAACACGTAGGATTGTTTATGTTATCGTCATGTTTTGTGCATTAAAAACACAGAATTTTATATGATAATATAACAAGTCAAAACAGAAGCTGTTTGATCACATAAAATCACAGTTTTCTGAGTCTAGGGAAGATAATAAACAACAGTTGTTTAAAAATGTTTCATCAGAGCTTTAACACAGTGTGAACTAGTTAATCAAAAACATTACCAAAGATAGAACCAGTTACCCAAAACATTACCAAGTGAGAACCAGTTGCTCAAAACATAACCAGTGTAATCCAGTTACTCAAAATATTACCAAGTGGAAAGCAGTTAATCAAAATGTTACCAGTGTGTGAAATATTTAGTCTTACCAATTCAAAACATGATGATGGCACAAAATCCTACCTGTTTAATGACATGTTTTCCATAAGGTATGCCAAGTTTCAACAAATTCCTGCTACGAGTGTTATTTCATATAAATCAAAACAAATCTAGACAGCTAGGCCTCGCAAGGCTAGATTCGAATAACTTTATTACCAGTAAACCAATAAAGATCCAACCATTAATAACGAACTTAAACTGAACTTATTAAAGAATGAACCATCATGAATAACGTTGGGTTAAAATTGTTGAGCGAAATGTGTAAGAGCGTAATATATTATACGAAATTTACAAATTTTAAGTATTATTACACTGACAAATAAATACAATAACGACCCGAGTATAGCCTGGTTTTAGCATATTGAACTGGAGATCTGATGGTCTTGGAGTCGAGACACGGTGTTACAACCAGAACTGACACTTTCAGTGTTAGTTGCTGTATAAGAGTGACAGTTAATCTCACTATTCAGTTAAACGTAACCTCCTCAGACGACGAGTGTTGCCAACTGGTTACCTGTTCACTGGTTCAACGTTCAAGGCATGGATCTTTGTCTGAACGTTATAGAAATCTCTGACCTCGCCTTACAGCCCGATGTATGCATGAGGAAAACAAATAAACAAATATTATTTTAATAAATAACGTAGATGAAGCTGTTCTCGGAGTTCAACCCGAATAGATAAAAACGTGGTTTAATGAATTTCACAAAATATTTTACTCATAAAATGATCAGACAAGTTGGTCAACAAATACAGAGTTGAATAAGTTATATTAAAACTATTTTAAATATGCAAATCAGCAAGTCACGTGACAACCACAGCCGACATGGGATGGAATGTATAAGAGCTACATGTTGACATTACTTGGTGTTACTTAGGTAGTGTGATGTTACGGAAAATTAGTCGCTTTTGGGAAGGTTATAAAACAACCCTTTCAAAAGCAAAATATTCATACACTCAGATCATAAAGATGTGTTCCGAACGAGGATTGAATACTTTTAAAACGGGGATATCCCTCCTACTTAGTGGTGTTGGAAAACAAAGGAAAATGGATCATCTTTAGACACCAGGACCATCCAGAAAGAGATCTGCAACAAACCGTGGTAAATAAAGAGTGAGGTCTTGTAACAAGTGAAAATTCACAAACATATAGGTCAATGGCAAAAGCCCTCCACGTGCAAGGTAACAATACGCATCATAATAAATAAGGATCTTCTTATGGAAAAGTGACATATGTTGTTTCCACGACAAATCCGTTCAACCGTTGCTTACCTAAAGCAGCTGGAACACGAAACGGATATTCATGCTATTTCTATGAATTTCTGAGTGATCGAACTGTTGAAACGGGCACTGGGAAATCGTCCTCCTCCTACACTACGTAGATTATAGAAATTAGCAGGAAGGAGAGGTTGTTCTTTCGACAGGCAGCTTTATCACGAAGCCTTTTGCAATGAAAACTTCGCTGCAGGGCTATTTTCAAGATGTATGGTTGTCAGATAGAGCATGACTGGACTTGGCAAAAGAGACTGTGACGACGCGATGAGGCTTTAATTTCTATTTGAAAATTGACTCCTTTGTTTTATTTTGTGTCTTTAAGACATTATACGTTGTCTGTCTGTGAAGTTTTCTTTAATACACTGCACTTTGTTTGTGTATGAATTGTTCTTTACTACAATGTTCGTACTCTATCTACGAACAAACTCTTTATGACAAAGTAGTTAAGGCAGTAATGTTTCTCTCTCTCTCTCTACCGAACAAACTCTTTGTGATAAAGTAACTAAGGCAGTAATGTTTCTCTCTCTACCGAACAAACTCTTTGTGATAAAGTAACCAAGGCAGTAATGTTTC
>NW_013670178.1:68191-70205 GCF_000517525.1 Limulus polyphemus
TCTCTCTCTTCTATTTTATAGAAATTCGTAAAAAAAAGCCTTTATATTAACGCTACATTTATCTTTTTTTGTTGTTGTTGGTAGAAGAGTCAAAAATCAAGCATAACGATGGCAGCAGGTGGTAATTTAGTGCACTTAACAATGAACTCTTCATTCTTGAATTACGAGCGCGATGAGGATGCATTGAGTCGTCTTTTGTGGAACTTTGCCGCGTTTATACCGACAAACACTTGCCGCATGCGGTTACGTAATGAAATTTTCTCGCGACGCAAGTCAGTTTCCTCGAGCAGTAGTTAAGCCATCAACTTCAATTTATTATGCTTAACCACGTGTTAGAACATCGGAAACAGTTTATTGCTCGGTGTTTCTCACCGTACACGCTCATGGCCACCTAGTTTATGTTTTCATAAACGGGAAGATAAAGGGCGCGAACATTAATATTTCATAGCACCCAAGTCATCCGTAAGACAAACTTCCTAGAAATACGTGCAACGCCTGTAAAGCGTATATTTACTGCTAACGGTTCTGATAAGTTGTACGGCATCTACTCCTAAATAACATTTGTACGAGACTCTGGAATTAGTCGAAGACAACAGAATTGAATTTAACGTGTGATACAAAATGTAAAACTGGCCGTTTGCCTAATAAGGCAGAATCACAACCGAAGTAAAATCTGCCTACTCGATTTCTTAAAGGACTGGTGAGTTGATTACACAGAACTTGTAGGAGTTTTGATTGTTGGTATGTTCAAATGTAATACTTACATGCTATTTTCATATTCAAAGTGTGAAATTAATTTTTAATAAATACTTTGATTGGAAAAGTATATATATACATATATATATATATCACTGAAAAGAGCTGACAGTCATCACACCAGTCAATCGTCTGTTTGTTGTGATACACAGTGTTGTCTCTTGTTTAGGACGTTTGTCTCGGTTCACCACACTAGTCAATCGTCTATTTGTTCCGATATACAGTGTTGTCTCTTGTTTAGGATGTTTGTCACGGTTCATCACACTAGTCAATCGTCTATTTGTTGCGATATACAGTGTTGTCTCTTGTTTAAGATGCTTGTCTCGGTTCACCACACTAGTCAATCGTCTGTTTGTTATGATACACTGTGTTATCTCTTGTTTAGGATGTTTGTCACGCTTCACCATACTAGTCAATCGTCTGTTTGTTATGATACACAGTGTTGTCTCTTGTTTAAGATGCTCGTCTCGGTTCACCACACTAGTCAATCGTCTATTTGTTGTGATACATAGTGTTGTCTCTTGTTTACGATGTTTGTCACGGTTCACCACACCAGTCAATCGTCTGTTTGTTGTGATCTACAGTATGTTTACGATGTTTGTCACGGTTCACTATACTAGTCAATCGTCTGTTTATTCTGATACACAGTATGTTTAGGACGTTTGTCTCGGTTCACCACACTAGTCAATCGTCTGTTTATTCTGATACACAGTGTTGTCTCTTGTTTAGGATGTTTGTCACGCTTCACCACACTAGTCAATCGTCTATTTGTTGTGATACATAGCGTTGTCTCTTGTTTACGATGTTTGTCACGGTTCACCACACCAGTCAATCGTCTGTTTGTTGTGATCTACAGTATGTTTACGATGTTTGTCACGGTTCACTATACTAGTCAATCGTCTGTTTATTCTGATACACAGTATGTTTAGGATGTTTGTCACCGTTCACCGTATTAGTCAATCGTCTATTTGTTGCGATATACAGTGTTGTCTCTTTTTTAAGATGCTTGTCTCGGTTCACCATACTAGTCAATCGTCTGTTTGTTATGATGCACAGTGTTGTCTCGTTTAGGATGTTTGTCACGGTTCACCACACTAGTCAATCGTCTATTTGTTGTGATACACAGTGTTGTCTCTTGTTTAGGATGTTTGTCACGGTTCACCACACTAGTCAATCGTCTATTTGTTGTGATACACAGTGTTGTCTCTTGTTTAGGATGTTTGTCACGGTTCACCACACTAGTCAATCGTCTATTTGT
>NW_013670178.1:71030-83793 GCF_000517525.1 Limulus polyphemus
TACGTTAGAAGTCATATAATAAATATTTAAAATACTTAAGGCCGTGTTATAGGCCTATCAGTCGACGACGTCTACAGCTCAAGAAGAGACAATAATTTCTCATTTTGTATTTATATTTGTGCTAATTTTCGCCAATCTTTCATTGTCGTGGGTATAAATGAAGAGAATCTTACAAATAAGTCTTACAATAGATATCATAAAAAAATAAAAATTAATTAACTCTTCATCTTGGTATTCATTCGAATATACGAAAATCGTTTATGGTCTAACCAAGGGCGTTTGTTTGAACGATCTAACAGCGCTCTTTCACTAGTATCTAAGTCCGTTTTGCCATTCCCCTTGCAGCACAATAGTCCAGCATGTTCGAGAACAGGTTGAGATAAATCGGGATAGATAAATAAGAGATTAGAAGTGGGTTTTATTGTTATTTCACTAATCCAGAGAAGAAACAAAACAATCTTCTTTGTTCTACTCGTAATGTAGAGAGAAGATTTGTTTGTAGTAGTTAAACACAGATAGTCATCACCGCCCACCGCCAACTCTTGGGCTACTTATTTACCAACGAATAGTGGGATTCACCGTCAGATTATGACGCCCCCCACTGCTGAAAGGGCGAGCATGTTTGGTGAGACGAGGATTTGAACCCGCGATCCTCAGATTGCGAGTCGAGTTCCCTAACCACCTAGCCATGCCAGGCCTAAATCAGAAGTAAACTCACTATTGAATACTTTGAAATACAACGTTTACATTCTACGCATATATTAGTAATAACTGTTAAGTATAACTAATAATACGTACCGTCAGAATTTACTTTTTTTTTGTTAATTTTTGAAGAGCGCAGTTCAAAAAAGTATCATGTTATTTCTACGAGAAACAGATCGTTTATGTAATAACAATATAATACACTTTAAACATGACTCTATAGTCTTTATCATGCAGAATATGAGATGTTGGTTTCATTGTAGCTTTTTTTTTTTATATATTTAGCATATATATATTGGGTTTAAAATAAAAGGATTTCTTTCGAATCTTGGCTCGCTGTTCCGAAACTGTTCTTTTGAAACGTTTAACGTTGCAAATGAAATAACCGTTCTATTAAAGAAACGAAATACCACATTTTACCTGTACACAACCGTTGCCTTGATTATTTTGTTTTGTTTTATATCAGAACAGTAAAGGTAGTTAAAGTTAGCACTACCGTAAGGTTATACATCTTTAAAACGTACGTTTAATGCATATACATGTTTATATTTAGGGTACACCTGAATCGTTTACATTACACGAGCAAATTTATTGTTCGGTTTTTTCTTGTAAAAAAACAACAACAACAACAACAACATGTATACAGTTTCTTTTCACTTTATCAAATCGAGTGTCTTGCTCTTCGTAACTCTTCCGTCTGTCTGTCTGTCTGTGTGTAGATGAACACAGATAAATCGTTGGGTCTCGGACATTTTTCTCGCAAAAACATTACCGACTTACTCCGAAGTGTCTCGATTTTCGAGAGTTAAACTGTTTTTTTTTTTGGAGCCGTATTTATTTCTTGCCAGCGCTCTGATGTTATCGACGTTCTGTTTCTCTCTTGTTGGTGTTGTCTGTCTCCATTAAATCACGGCCTACTTCAGACGATCGTGGCGGACATGAAGGCACTTTATCACGAGAGGTTCGTTGGGATGGCCCTTGCTCTCGCACACGTGCATGTATAGCACAATCACGAAAATCGATCTAAGAGCGTTCCCCAAGGAGAACCCATCTGTGCACGGGTAAACCTATGGATCAACTTGCGATCGGCCTAAATTGAATTTGCTGAATTAAAGCAATTTTTATAAGGATTGTGTTTGGGAAAGCCGATGGCGATTTGACGGGCGAGACTTCGGGTCCAGCACTGTTCATTCCTCTCTTCGAAACTAAACTGTCTACATGCATATATAAACTAAAAGTAAATCCCTCCCCCCCCCACCCCGAGACGTGCACCCCTCTGTTCCGACCAAGAAGGTGGTATTAAGCGAGTAAGTAAAATAAAATATAACGGCAAGAAGGTTTGATGCATCTCTCTGACGTCGTCATGATGGAATCACTTATAAAATAACACCATTTCGTGTAGAAGCTAAGAAAACAATTGAGAACTGTACTGATGGGATTAGGCTTCTCATCTCCTTACGCAAACATTGTAGAAGGAGTCTTTTATTACGTAAATACATTAAATCTACAGTAATCAAAATGATAAAGAAAGAAATTGATCGCAAAACTTAAAATGAGAATAATTTTCTAAAATGAAATTAGTCAAACGGTCAAGAAACGTTTTTTACGGGTGTTTCAGTGCTTTCGAAGCTAGAAATTAAACTCTCTCTTTAGATCAGGTTTACTTTGTTTGTTTGTAATTAAGCACAAAACTACACAATGGGCTATCTGTGCTCTGCCCACCACGGGTATCGAAACCCGGATTCTAGCGTTGTAAGTCCGCAGACATATCGCTGTGCCACTGGAGGGGCCTTTAGATTAGGTGATTGAGAGAGGAAGCAATGGATAGAAAGTACCTCCACTTTTTTCTTTTTCCTTCCTTTTTTTTTGCCAATCTTTAAGATAGAGAAGTAGATAGATAGAGGGTAAGATAGAGAGATAGACAAACAACATTCATATTGGTTGGTAGATTGACAGACAAGCAGCCAGATAAATAAACTTTCAGGTTTTATGAAATATAATTCTTTTTTTTTTCTGTTTTTAAACACCCGTTATTTCCCAATTTTCCTTCCACAAATACAATTTTGGTTATCAATAAAAGTGTCGATTTTAAAGTTTTAGAGTGAGTTATATAGTACTGACCTGTGCTAGTTATATTTCATAGTGAGTTATATAGTACTGACCTGTGCTAGTTATATAGCACTGACCTGTGCTAGTTATATTTCATAGTGAGTTATATGGTACTGACCTGTGCTAGTTATATTTCGTAGTGAGTTATATAGTACTGACCTGTGCTAGTTATATAGCACTGACCTGTGCTAGTTATATTTCATAGTGAGTTATATAGCACTGACCTATGCTAGTTATATTTCGTAGTGAGTTATATAGCACTGACCTATGCTAGTTATATTTCGTAGTGAGTTATATAGTACTGACATGTGCTAGTTATATTTCGTAGTGAGTTATATAGTACTGACCTGTGCTAGTTATATTTCGTAGTGAGTTATATAGCACTGACCTATGCTAGTTATATTTAAATTTTGAGCTGATAAACAAAACGAAAGGCAGCTATTCAACAACGCTTACCGTCAACTCTCAGGCGACTCTTGTTTGATCGAATAGAGAGATTTCACTGTCACTCTGATAACGCATCAACAACTCCAAAATGCGGAGCACTTATTTGCGGCAACGGGGAGTGAACGCCGGATCCTCGGATTCTTAGTCCGGGGTAAAATTTGTAAGATGAAGCTCCAAATCAAAATATCTTACCAATTTTATACTAGCTCATTTTTCTTAACAAAGAGTTCCCAGTCATCTTAGTCTCAGTTTATTTGATTTAGAATATTTCTATTTTTCTCTCGTTATAAATTCTAACGTAATCGGTTCACGTGTTTTTAATGCCCAAGTTTCCGTTTCATTCTTTCTACGTTGTGTGTTTTATTTTTTATTTTTATGGAAGACGTAGCACCGGAAAATGAAATGAGTGTTTTGTGTGTTTTGAGAAATTCTAATGTATTTCATATCTACATCAATGTGTGTTTTATGTAATGACTTAATGCATAATACTGCTCTATGTTATTCATCGTGGTTCTTATAACTAAGAACTAGTCACTGCAAAAACTAACAAAGGAACAAAACTAGTTTCAAAATTCGAAAAAAAAGAGCGTTTTATCTATCGAATATATCAAATAGATTACGTATCTTGGATACTTGAAAATATTTGGTATTGTAAACATCGTTAATATGCTTGAGACTTAGATCTATTGACTCTCGAAAAATAAAGCAATAATGAACGTGAAATCTTTTTATTATTTGAATTATTGGTAATGACAGTTTGTTATTAGGTGGTTATTTTAACTACATCAATTATTAACTCTTCAACACATCCCAGGCAAGTGGCCCATTTTTACTAACGAGAACCAGAACCAGTTCTTTTAAGTAGCTTCATTTTAACAAAACATCACAAAAGGTAGGTAATGCTTTCCGTTTGCTGCATGACCATACGTAGTTTCCATTGTAAACACATAAACCGTGTAGTTTTATTTATTTGTTGTTAGGTTTTGTTCTGTTTGTAATTAAACACAAAGCTACACAATGGGCTATCCGTGCTCTGCTCACCATGGGTATCGAAACCCGGATTCTAGCGTTGTAAGTCCACAGACATACCGATGTGCCACTGGGGGGAGAGCTTCTGAAAAGAAAGCTGCAAAATAGGCTACTTGGGCTGGGGTTATCACAGGTATCAAATCCAAACTTTTGACGTTTTTAACTAAATATAAAACGCAATCAAAATACTATACGTTTAAGCCCTCAACTAGGAGCATGGGGAAAATGGGGGGAATCTGAATGGATAGCAATGCTCCCTTAAAGCTCTTTAATATACACATATTCGCAAAATTGGGTAATCTGAATGGATAGCAATGCTCCCTTAAAGCTCTCTAATATACGCATATTCGCAAAATTGGGTAATCTGAATGGATAGCAATGCTCCCTTAAAGCTCTCTAATATACGCATATTCGCAAAATTGGGTAATCTGAATGGATAGCAATGCTCCCTTAAAGCTCTCTAATATACACATATTCGCAAAATTGGGTAATCTGAATGGATAGCAATGCTCCCTTAAAGCTCTCTAATATACGCATATTCGCAAAATTGGGGAATCTGAATGGATAGCAATGCTCCCTTAAAGCCCTCTAATTCGCAAAATGATGTAACTAAGTATAAGAAAAGGTACAAAAATGTGTGTGAATTAACATTCGTCTAGAAAATAATTTATTAATCTGCTATTTCGGTTTTGATTTTAACAAAGATGTAATATTTCAAAACACTTTTAGTGATTATTCTCAACATTCTATTTTGTATATCACCAAAACTTTATAAAATAAACATATGTTTGAAACATATGATTATTGGATCCGAGCCAAACTAACCCTGGATTGGTACAAACTAACCTTGGATCCGAGCCAAACTAACCTTGGATTGGTATAATAAAGTTTACTAAAGAACTAATATACAACCTGAAGAAACTAAACAGTTGTTAACGGAAAACAATAAGTAAACCTAATGGACGATTTCATTAAAATATAAAAATATTAGATACCCCATTATGTATTATTATTTTCGAGAGAAACCATTTTTGTTGTTGTTGTTGTAAAAATGGATTTACAATTAATTATAAAGACGATAATTAGATATTTTCTGATACTGTGTGCAACCTTCAAAGTCTGGAGTCTCCCCTTGAGACATCGGTAAGCTTACGGACTTACGATGCTAAAATCCGGGGTTCGATTTCCCACGAAAGAATCAGCAGATAGCCCACTGTGACTTTGCTGTAAAAGAAATAAACAAAGCAGAGTCTGTAGCATTTAAGAGTTGTTTTTTCAGTTCTGCTTCGTACTCATACATGTTTGCTATTCGCAAGTGTAATTGGCGTATTGTTTTGACAATATAGGTGGCATTACAGTCACCAAATGTGTATTAATACACGATCCGGGAACATATAGGAGTAGATAGTAGGTGTTTAGATCTGAACGGATTTTGAATCCCGAATAACGATTTAAATATCATGTGTAGTTTAAACTGTGAATAGAAAGTTGGAATTATTATTATTCTAATTTGTGAATTTAGTATAAACCTACGTTCATTTAAAAAAAAAGAATAAATAATATTAATGGGTATTTATTTATAGTAAATAATTTCCTTGGGGGTTCGACCCCCAGACTAATCTTAATGGGTATTTGTCTATAGTAAATAGTTTCTTTGGGGGGGTTCGACCCCCAGTGGCTCAGCGGTATACCTGAAGTCTTATAACGCTAAAACTCGGGTTTCGATACTTGTTGTGGGCACAGAACATATAATTCATTGTGTAGCTTTGTGATTAATAACAAACAAACCTTGGGGATTCAGTTTGAATTCAGTAAGACAGGTGTCAAGCCAAGAAATAAGTTTGTGAGTGTTCGCCTAAAAGGTGATCCATATCACAGTATCCATTTAGTCATATAGTTGACTGTTGAAGACAAACTGTTTATCCACATGTTAAACTACAATGATACTTAAATCTTTCTTCGGGA
The DNA here is from genome assembly GCF_000517525.1 of Limulus polyphemus. Taxonomy (NCBI): domain Eukaryota; kingdom Metazoa; phylum Arthropoda; class Merostomata; order Xiphosura; family Limulidae; genus Limulus; species Limulus polyphemus. Next base: position 77,283 of record NW_013670178.1, read on the forward strand.
TACAAATTCTATTCAGTTCTAAATACACATCTCCTCCGCAATTTTAATTGCAAATGGCTAATTCATCTCTCGCGTTTTTCTTTTGCAAACGAAATGCGCGCGCCATCTGTCAGTGAAATAGAAAACACGTTTTATATTACTTCGAAGTTCACGGAGCTTCAACATCAGTTAAAGCAAACAAAGATCGGTGATAAATTCTCACTATTCGATTAAAGTAGCTCAAGAGTTGGCGGTGGGTACCGTTGACTAGCTGCCTTCCCTTTGTGTAGTTTTGCGCAAAAGGTTCAACAATCAAATAGTAATATTCGTCTTAGGAATTTTCAAACTGAGCTAAACCTTACGCGCGACACACGAAGTAGGTCAGGGTAATTTTGAACTAGTGGTCAGAAGAAGGTAGCTAGCCAGCAGCACGTGTCGTCATAAGGTCTTCATCCGGCTTTAAATCAAATCAAGAGCTTGACTCTCACTTTTATAATGCACTCAAAGAATTGTTCGATGACATCGCAGTGCAAAGCGAACCTTGGACCTTTCGATCCTCGAAATGGCTCATTAATCAATACGTCATGCTCGGTAAATCATGAAGTTTATTTTACGTTAAGTGTTAAAGTATAGGAGAACAGGCACGATACGTGACCAACCAAACTTCGGTGTCAGAGATAATATTCAAGTAATTGGTCATTGAAATACATAAAACAAAGTATTTTACACCAATTTTAGGTGAATAGAAATAACACAGCGAACATTTACATTTTGTCCGAAGAGGTACCCTTATCTACACAAACAAAACTGTGCTCTGCATACTACGAAACCCAATGTTTATCGTCGTAAGCCTGCTGACTTACCGCCGAACCACTGGAGCAAAAGATTTTTACATACAGAGGATCGTAACAAATTTGTTTGATTACCCTAACTATTAGAGAAATTCATTTAGTTTACAATTCTTTTTGAATATTTTAACTTGTTTAGTTTATTTTCTGTAAAAAAAAGAGAGAACTGTTACTAAACAAAAGTAAAAATATATAAAATTGACTAATTTTTTTCATCATTTGCCACAATGCCAAACCTCTAGTTTTGAGTGTTCAAATCAGGTTTTGATAGTAAAACGTATCCATATTCGTGACATATACAAATATCTAGGAAGGGTTGAAATATGGGGTTAAATGTCGAGAAACCTATGTGAGCATAATGAGGCAAAACGATATAGGGTTGTGAATATAAGGAGTGAATTTGGACTATTTAAGTTCTTGTTTGTTTGAAGGTAAGTCTATGAGTGCTCTTGTAGTGCCGTCTATTATCGCAATTTTTAAATACTTTAATTTTAAACTATATTAAAATCAATACAATTGTTACATTTATAGACAACGGATAATATAATATTAAAATACCTGTATATAAAACATTTTGAATATTATTTTTCCCTTCTTTTTCTCTCTCTATCTAAGAATCTTGAGTAGTTTATATCTTGGAATTATAGTTTAATTACAAATTGTCTTTTATTGCATAATGTTTAATGAAATTAATACAATAAAGGACACTGACCTGTCATCTATTATCATATTTTGAAATAATAAAATCCACAACTTAAATAAAATAGTTAGGTTTTAACTTAATAGATGGCGGTAAATGCTACCCAATTTCATTGCAGTTAGAAGTTTGGTCAATAGATGGCAATAAAGGCTTATATGGTCTCATAAAATAGTTTATATTTTGGATACCGAATTTCACTACAGTTAGTTTGTTACTCAATAGATGGCAGTAGAGTCTTACATGGTTTTTTTTTTACAAAATATTTTATGTTTTGAATAATAGATGGCAATAAAAATATAGCAAAAAATATTTTTATTAAAATTGTTTGGAAGCGAAATAATCTTCACTATGCCAATTCTTTATAACGATATTTTCCGCTTATTAAAAGTACTTATACTGATAAATGCTAATATTTAGCCAAAATTCTAACTTGTAGCTTGTTTATATTTTCCTAGCATATATTAACAAAATTGTAAATATTTATATAAATACGCTGGTGATGGAATAACGACTTTCAGAATAATTTTTATTTAAGTCGCAATGTATACCGATTTCATTTGCGTCGCCATCTATTTCAGTTGAAATTAAATTTAAATTAGTATTACATTCCAAGGAATTAGTAAACATTACAGTGAAAGTAACTGTCCCGAATTTACAATTTGTAGGTTTTTGCATGGTTTTGTAACTCTCTTGTACTTGTATTGAATACTAATTTCCTTGTCATTCCTTGTCGAACAATGTGTTTTTTTGGTTATGAAGTGTAAAACCTTGGCTAGGCTTCACTCCTCGCAAGTATCGAGCCACAATTTCCAGCGTTGGAAGCTTTCAAACTTATCGGAGAGCCACCAGGGAACCATATCGAACAAACTTTTCACTGTTAACTGTACAATTTCGGTTCTTAATATTTTTCCTGAAGTATAATTGAAATTTAACAAGAGTAATAAAACTATCTTTTGCTTGTATTTGGTCAAAATTATTTATATATTTGGTAATTACTTAATGAAAGTAATGTTAAATAACAGTTACATCGTAGCTGTATCCGAGTATGAAAAGGTATTTAAACACAATTTTTATTTTGTTTGAAACTATAATATCTAACTATAGTTTTGAAAAATAAAAGTATATACAAATATATTTATATTTCTATATGGCAAATAAGTAGTAGACCTCTGGCAATGGAAATTGAAGTGTAATCGTCATTATTGGAATTACGTTATTGTGTTATGATTGTCAAAAATTGTTTGGTATTATTTGTTAATAAGTTATAATAATTTAACTTATTTAGATGTTGAACACGAATAATTATTTTTTAACACTGGTGAACCTATTAGAAATATACTTTTTATATTGTAAACTTATGCCTCCTGGCGTAAGTGCTGATAATTACCACGGAATGGTGAACTGAGATCAGTAAAGAGTTGGTTGAGTATTATTGTAATTTGCTCGGGGGTCCTGAAGGGAATATTTATTATTTATTTTATGTTACTTACAATAACAGCATTAGTTAGAATGTGTAAAGTATCTAGTTTTATTATTCTTGTCATTTTAATCTTTTAATTTTATTATAGGCTACTTTGCACTGATACTAGTGATAGGTTAGTATATTGACTTAGGACTAGCCTACATCTAAGCTGATCAAACCTCGTGATATACTAGGCTTACAGTTTAAGGCCTAAAGTTGTTAACAGTAACAGCAGGGTTACTCAACTAATGAAATAATTCATTCTATTTAATCTTTATAAGTAAGAATTTAAGAAGGATATATTCCATTACCTATGTTCATTAGCACTTTAATTTTGTTTTGTACTAAATCTAAATACTTAAAGTAGGTAACTTGCTGTGATCAGAAGTTAATATTAATTTGAATAGTCAGAACATTGAAAAACGAATTGATTGGTTTAAGGTTGACTTTTAGGTTTAGTAATATATGCATAGGGTTATAATGGAATGTATGTATTTTTTCATTACTCTCTACTTTCTTTTACTCTTCAGGTCTAGTCAAAACAGAGAAAAAAGAAAGACTTAATCTTATTAACCAACCTGATAAACGAAATTGTGTTGACAGAAGGATTTGAAAGAGATTAAACAACTTTGGTAGCTATTCTCTATGGAAAAGGTAAAGATTAGTATGATGAAACTCTTAATCTTTTATATTTTCAGTAAGATTAAATAATAACCATTATCCTCAAGTTTAAATATAAATTTCCAATTTCTGGAGTAGGTTATTGCCTAGTGATTGGTGCTTCATATTGATGAAAACTGTTAGACTTTCATATTTTCAGTACAATTGGTAACCTTTATTCTTGAGTGTAATGCTAGTCGTGAGGTTTTCTAGTTATGTGATATTGTCTGCTTTTTCAGTGTTATTATTCTGTGTTCTTTTGGTGCATTGTTGAAAAAAATATTTTGTATAGTAACATCATTAGTATGAAAAAGTATGATCAAGTGTCATCAACATTTGATATAAAAAAAAAAGACCCTGGTGAGTACTTTATTTCTTGTTTTTATTATTATAAAAGTAACTAAAATGTGAAAATGAGATAATTTTTAGGTTAGATTAAATAAAGTTAATAATTTTTCATGGGATACTCTAGCAAGTATTGAAGTAGCCTGTGCATTGTGTAACTTGATAGGGTAACTTGAGATCCATGTTCACCTTGTGATTTACTAATTTTATTGCAGGAATATTAGTTAAGAAACAATTAAAAAGACAATAAAATTTAAGTATAAACAGATGTATGCTGTTATAATTTAAGGTCATTCTAGAAAGAAAGAAAAAGGTTACTCAGATTTATTTCAAATTTTGTTTTGGAGGTTATGAGGTTAATCAATTTGACCAACTCCTTATAAAATTTGATTAGGAGTTTTAGAGAACATGTAAGTGAAATTTGAGATTTTTCAAATGATGAAAAGTATTTTTAATCTTAACATGAAAATCACTTTGCACTTGGAGCAGTCAACGATTTCACCCAATATATTCGTGAAGAGATTTTTAGTGAAAATACTTCATTAAAAATTCAGATTTGTTTCCAGTTCTTCTGTATATACAAACTGAAATCCTATTTGCCCTAAAACAACACATTATTTCTTATTCTGGTAAGCCATGTAAATTATTGGCTTTTAATGAGATTTACATTCACGATCAATGTACAGGTTCTTCGCACATGCATGCAAAAAATTCAAAACAAAAAGTTAATATTTCTTAAAATCAGTGATCTACATATTTGATGCAACACTCTTTCCATCGACTTGCAATTAAATTAGCAACAATCACACTTGTATTAACTTTTATTGGTGTAATTTATCACGGGGTACGTGACAAAGCATAAACCTTGACATCATTTTTACATATAAGATTCAAGTGGAAAGTTCATGGAGTCATGTATAGTTGTGTTTACATGATGAAAAGTGTTTATCTTAAATTGAATGCAACTCGTACAAAATGTGATGGTAATTTTTGGCTGTGTGGGTATTGGACTGTTATTCTTTCTTCATGGTAGTACCTTATTTTAAACTCACACAATAGTGCTATAGATGGGAACATGTGTGTATTGCAGCAAAGAATTAATGTTGAGTTTCCCCAAACTTTTGTCATTCATGCCCCCCCCCCCTATTAATCCTATGACTAATGGCTAATCATTGTTTTTAGTAGGTAACGTCGCTCTCGTCATATTCTGTTCCAAAACTAAAAATAGTGGCTGAAATTGTTTCAAACTTGACAAGAACGTCCCTAAATGTAGTTTCAGAAAATTAAAGATTTAATTTTTATTTTTCTACTATTACTGATAAGGAACTTTTTTGTTTAATGAAGTTATTTGCACTCAAGACTTTGAATAGTTCACTTGCAAGATGATTTTTCTATGAAGTATAAAATGCTATTTTTTTATCCTAAGAGTTTTGAATTTCATTTGTATAATGTCCATAAAATATTTTTTTAAGGAAAATATTTATATTTTCCATTTTCTCTGCTACATCACTAATTTTATCTATTATTATCAACATAGTGCAATGAAATGTTTAAAATAAACAAATTGAAATATGTACATAACTTTCAAGTCTTACTAGAAATCCACAAGTATAGTCACATTTTTTTGTATACGTGTAAGTTCATGTCTTGGTGATAGTATCTGTGTAGACCACACGCTATAGTGTAAATATCTGTGTAGACCACACGCTATAGTGTAAATATCTGTGTAGACCATACGCTATAGTGTAAATATCTGTGTAGACCACACGCTATAGTGTAAATATCTGTGTAGACCACACGCTATAGTGTAAATATCTTTGTAGACCACACGCTATAGTGTAAATATCTTTGTAGACCACACGCTATAGTGTAAATATCTGTGTAGACCACACGCTATAGTGTAAATGATTTTGTAGACCACACGCTATAGTGTAAATATCTTTGTAGACCACACGCTATAGTGTAAATATCTTTGTAGACCACACGCTATAGTGTAAATAACTTTGTAGACCACACGCTATAGTGTAAATATCTTAGTAGACCACACGCTATAGTGTAAATAACTTTGTAGACCACATGCTATAGTGTAAATAACTTTGTAGACCACACGCTATAGTGTAAATAACTTTGTAGACCACACGCTATAGTGTAAATAACTTTGTAGACCACACGCTATAGTGTAAATATCTGTGTAGACCACACGCTATAGTGTAAATATCTTTGTAGACCACACGCTATTGTGTTTGTAGACTACATGCTATAATGTAAATACCTTTGTAGACCACACACTATAGTGTAAATATCTTGGTAGACCACGTGCTATAGTGTAAATACCTTTGTAGACCACACACTATAGTGTAAATATCTTTGTAGAACTCACTCTATAGTGTAAATATCTGTGTAGACCGTACGCTATAGTGTAAATATCTTTGTAGACCACACGCTATAGTGTAAATATCTTTGTAGACCGTACGCTATAGTGTAAATATCTTTGTAGACCGTACGCTATAGTGTAAA